>NW_026611736.1:0-238653 GCF_023638135.1 Falco biarmicus
ATTTTGTCACCAGCCGAGTCCAAAATTCAGCGATTCCCCATCTCAGCCCAGAAAGCAGGTAGAACAAGTTTTGTGGTGCCTTTCAGCTGCCTACGCGGGGTACTGTAAAAACTACCAACAGAAACTCGTTTCTGGCACCTTCCCGGTGGAGTTGTGCATGGGGTGTGTTTGGAACATTTTGTCACCAGCCGAGTCCAAAATTCAGCGATTCCCCATCTCAGCCCAGAAAGCAGGTAGAACAAGTTTTGTGGTGCCTTTCAGCTGCCTACCGGGGTAGTGTAAAAACTACCAACAGAACTCGTTTCTGGCACCTTCCCCGGTGGAGTTGTGCATGGGGTGTGTTTGGAACATTTTGTCACCAGCCGAGTCCCAAAATTCAGCGATTCCCCATCTCAGCCCAGAAAGCAGGTAGAACAAGTTTTGTGGTGCCTTTCAGCTGCCTACCGGGGTAGTGTAAAAAACTACCAACAGAACTCGTTTCTGGCACCTTCCCCGGTGGAGTTGTGCATGGGGTGTGTTTGGAACATTTTGTCACCAGCCGAGTCCAAAATTCAGCGATTCCCCATCTCAGCCCAGAAAGCAGGTAGAACAAGTTTTGTGGTGCCTTTCAGCTGCCTACCGGGGTAGTGTAAAAACTACCAACAGAACTCGTTTCTGGCACCTTCCCCGGTGGAGTTGTGCATGGGGTGTGTTTGGAACATTTTGTCACCAGCCGAGTCCAAAATTCAGCGATTCCCCATCTCAGCCCAGAAAGCAGGTAGAACAAGTTTTGTGGTGCCTTTCAGCTGCCTACCGGGGTAGCTGTAAAAACTACCAACAGAACTCGTTTCTGGCACCTTCCCCGGTGGAGTTGTGCATGGGGTGTGTTTGGAACATTTTGTCACCAGCCGAGTCCAAAATTCAGCGATTCCCCATCTCAGCCCAGAAAGCAGGTAGAACAAGTTTTGTGGTGCCTTTCAGCTGCCTACCGGGGTACTGTAAAAACTACCAACAGAACTCGTTTCTGGCACCTTCCCCGGTGGAGTTGTGCATGGGGTGTGTTTGGAACATTTTGTCACCAGCCGAGTCCAAAATTCAGCGATTCCCCATCTCAGCCCAGAAAGCAGGTAGAACAAGTTTTGTGGTGCCTTTCAGGTGCCTACCGGGGTATGTAAAAACTACCAACAGAACTCGTTTCTGGCACCTTCCCCGGTGGAGTTGTGCATGGGGTGTGTTTGGAACATTTTGTCACCAGCCGAGTCCAAAATTCAGCGATTCCCCATCTCAGCCCAGAAAGCAGGTAGAACAAGTTTTGTGGTGCCTTTCAGCTGCCTACCGGGGTAGTGTAAAAAACTACCAACAGAACTCGTTTCTGGCACCTTCCCCGGTGGAGTTGTGCATGGGGTGTGTTTGGAACATTTTGTCAGCAGCCGAGTCCAAAATTCAGCGATTCCCCATCTCAGCCCAGAAAGCAGGTAGAACAAGTTTTGTGGTGCTTTCAGCTGCCTACCGGGGTAGTGTAAAAACTACCAACAGAACTCGTTTCTGGCACCTTCCCCGGTGGAGTTGTGCATGGGGTGTGTTTGGAACATTTTGTCACCAGCCGAGTCCAAAATTCAGCGATTCCCCATCTCAGCCCAGAAAGCAGGTAGAACAAGTTTTGTGGTGCCTTTCAGCTGCCTACCGGGGTAGTGTAAAAACTACCAACAGAACTCGTTTCTGGCACCTTCCCCGGTGGAGGTTGTGCATGGGGTGTGTTTGGAACATTTTGTCACCAGCCCGAGTCCAAAATTCAGCGATTCCCCATCTCAGCCCAGAAAGCAGGTAGAACAAGTTTTGTGGTGCCTTTCAGCTGCCTACCGGGGTAGTGTAAAAACTACCAACAGAACTCGTTTCTGGCACCTTCCCCCGGTGGAGTTGTGCATGGGGTGTGTTTGGAACATTTTGTCACCAGCCGAGTCCAAAATTCAGCCGTTCCCCATCTCAGCCCAGAAAGCAGTAGAAACAAGTTTTGTGGTGCCTTTCAGCTGCCTACCGGGGTAGTGTAAAAACTACCAACAGAACTCGTTTCTGGCACCTTCCCCGGTGGAGTTGTGCATGGGGTGTGTTTGGAACATTTTGTCACCAGCCGAGTCCAAAATTCAGCGATTCCCCATCTCAGCCCAGAAAGCAGTAGAACAAGTTTTGTGGTGCCTTTCAGCTGCCTACCGGGGTAGTGTAAAAACTACCAACAGAACTCCTTTCTGGCACCTTCCCCGGTGGAGTTGTGCATGGGGTGTGTTTGGAACATTTTGTCACCAGCCGAGTCCAAAATTCAGCGATTCCCCATCTCAGCCAGAAAGCAGGTAGAACAAGTTTTGTGGTGCCTTTCAGCTGCCTACCGGGGTAGTGTAAAAACTACCAACAGAACTCGTTTCTGGCACCTTCCCCGGTGGAGTTGTGCATGGGGTGTGTTTGGAACATTTTGTCACCAGCCGAGTCCAAAATTCAGCGATTCCCCATCTCAGCCCAGAAAGCAGGTAGAACAAGTTTTGTGGTGCCTTTCAGCTGCCTACCGGGGTAGTGTAAAAACTACCAACAGAACTCGTTTCTGGCACCTTCCCCGGTGGAGTTGTGCATGGGGTGTGTTTGGAACATTTTGTCACCAGCCGAGTCCAAAATTCAGCGATTCCCCATCTCAGCCCAGAAAGCAGGTAGAACAAGTTTTGTGGTGCCTTTCAGCTGCCTACCGGGGTAGTGTAAAAACTACCAACAGAACTCCTTTCTGGCACCTTCCCCGGTGGAGTTGTGCATGGGGTGTGTTTGGAACATTTTGTCACCAGCCGAGTCCCAAAATTCAGCGATTCCCCATCTCAGCCCAGAAAGCAGGTAGAACAAGTTTTGTGGTGCCTTTCAGCTGCCTACCGGGGTAGTGTAAAAACTACCAACAGAACTCGTTTCTGGCACCTTCCCCGGTGGAGTTGTGCATGGGGTGTGTTTGGAACATTTTGTCACCAGCCGAGTCCAAAATTCAGCGATTCCCCATCTCAGCCCAGAAAGCAGGTAGAACAACTTTTGTGGTGCCTTTCTCTTGCCTACCGGGGTAGTGTAAAAACTACCAACAGAACTCGTTTCTGGCACCTTCCCCGGTGGAGTTGTGCATGGGGTGTGTTTGGAACATTTTGTCACCAGCCGAGTCCAAAATTCAGCGATTCCCCATCTCAGCCCAGAAAGCAGGTAGAACAAGTTTTGTGGTGCCTTTCAGCTGCCTACCGGGGTAGTGTAAAAACTACCAACAGAACTCGTTTCTGGCACCTTCCCCGGTGGAGTTGTGCATGGGGTGTGTTTGGAACATTTTGTCACCAGCCGAGTCCAAAATTCAGCGATTCCCCATCTCAGCCCAGAAAGCAGGTAGAACAAGTTTTGTGGTGCCTTTCAGCTGCCTACCGGGGTAGTGTAAAAACTACCAACAGAACTCGTTTCTGGCACCTTCCCCGGTGGAGTTGTGCATGGGGTGTGTTTGGAACATTTTGTCACCAGCCGAGTCCAAAATTCAGCGATTCCCCATCTCAGCCCAGAAAGCAGGTAGAACAAGTTTTGTGGTGCCTTTCAGCTGCCTACCGGGGTAGTGTAAAAACTACCAACAGAACTCGTTTCTGGCACCTTCCCCGGTGGGAGGTGTGCATGGGGTGTGTTTGGAACATTTTGTCACCAGCCGAGTCCAAAATTCAGCGATTCCCCATCTCAGCCCAGAAAGCAGGTAGAACAAGTTTTGTGGTGCCTTTCAGCTGCCTACCGGGGTAGTGTAAAAACTACCAACAGAACTCGTTTCTGGCACCTTCCCCGGTGGAGTTGAGCATGGGGTGTGTTTGGAACATTTTGTCACCAGCCGAGTCCAAAATTCAGCGATTCCCCATCTCAGCCCAGAAAGCAGGTAGAACAAGTTTTGTGGTGCCTTTCTCTTGCCTACCGGGGTAGTGAAAAAACTACCAACAGAACTCGTTTCTGGCACCTTCCCCCGGTGGAGGTGTGCATGGGGTGTGTTTGGAACATTTTGTCACCAGCCGAGTCCAAAATTCAGCGATTCCCCATCTCAGCCCAGAAAGCAGGTAGAACAAGTTTTGTGGTGCCTTTCAGCTGCCTACCGGGGTAGTCGTAAAAACTACCAACAGAACTCGTTTCTGGCACCTTCCCCGGTGGAGGTGTGCATGGGGTGTGTTTGGAACATTTTGTCACCAGCCGAGTCCAAAATTCAGCGATTCCCCATCTCAGCCCAGAAAGCAGGTAGAACAAGTTTTTGTGGTGCCTTTCAGCTGCCTACCGGGGTAGTGTAAAAAACTACCAACAGAACTCGTTTCTGGCACCTTCCCCGGTGGAGTTGAGCATGGGGTGTGTTTGGAACATTTTGTCACCAGCCGAGTCCAAAATTCAGCGATTCCCCATCTCAGCCCAGAAAGCAGGTAGAACAAGTTTTGTGGTGCCTTTCTCTTGCCTACCGGGGTAGTGAAAAAACTACCAACAGAACTCGTTTCTGGCACCTTCCCCGGTGGAGGTGTGCATGGGGTGTGTTTGGAACATTTTGTCACCAGCCGAGTCCAAAATTCAGCGATTCCCCATCTCAGCCCAGAAAGCAGGTAGAACAAGTTTTGTGGTGCCTTTCAGCTGCCTACCGGGGTAGTGTAAAAACTACCAACAGAACTCGTTTCTGGCACCTTCCCCGGTGGAGTTGTGCATGGGGTGTGTTTGGAACATTTTGTCACCAGCCGAGTCCAAAATTCAGCGATTCCCCATCTCAGCCCAGAAAGCAGGTAGAACAAGTTTTGTGGTGCCTTTCAGCTGCCTACCGGGGTAGTGTAAAAACTACCAACAGAACTCGTTTCTGGCACCTTCCCCGGTGGAGTTGTGCATGGGGTGTGTTTGGAACATTTTGTCACCAGCCGAGTCCAAAATTCAGCGATTCCCCATCTCAGCCCAGAAAGCAGGTAGAACAACTTTTGTGGTGCCTTTCTCTTGCCTACCGGGGTAGTGTAAAAACTACCAACAGAACTCGTTTCTGGCACCTTCCCCGGTGGAGTTGTGCATGGGGTGTGTTTGGAACATTTTGTCACCAGCCGAGTCCAAAATTCAGCGATTCCCCATCTCAGCCCAGAAAGCAGGTAGAACAAGTTTTGTGGTGCCTTTCAGCTGCCTACCGGGGTAGTGTAAAAACTACCAACAGAACTCGTTTCTGGCACCTTCCCCGGTGGAGTTGTGCATGGGGTGTGTTTGGAACATTTTGTCACCAGCCGAGTCCAAAATTCAGCGATTCCCCATCTCAGCCCAGAAAGCAGGTAGAACAAGTTTTGTGGTGCCTTTCAGCTGCCTACCGGGGTAGTGTAAAAACTACCAACAGAACTCGTTTCTGGCACCTTCCCCGGTGGAGTTGAG
This sequence comes from Falco biarmicus, assembly GCF_023638135.1. Classification (NCBI taxonomy): domain Eukaryota; kingdom Metazoa; phylum Chordata; class Aves; order Falconiformes; family Falconidae; genus Falco; species Falco biarmicus. The sequence goes on from NW_026611736.1 coordinate 5,386, forward strand.
CATGGGGTGTGTTTGGAACATTTTGTCACCAGCCGAGTCCAAAATTCAGCGATTCCCCATCTCAGCCCAGAAAGCAGGTAGAACAAGTTTTGTGGTGCCTTTCAGCTGCCTACCGGGGTAGTGAAAAAACTACCAACAGAACTCGTTTCTGGCACCTTCCCCGGTGGAGGTGTGCATGGGGTGTGTTTGGAACATTTTGTCACCAGCCGAGTCCAAAATTCAGCGATTCCCCATCTCAGCCCAGAAAGCAGGTAGAACAAGTTTTGTGGTGCCTTTCAGCTGCCTACCGGGGTAGTGTAAAAACTACCAACAGAACTCGTTTCTGGCACCTTCCCCGGTGGAGTTGTGCATGGGGTGTGTTTGGAACATTTTGTCACCAGCCGAGTCCAAAATTCAGCGATTCCCCATCTCAGCCCAGAAAGCAGGTAGAACAAGTTTTGTGGTGCCTTTCAGCTGCCTACCGGGGTAGTGTAAAAACTACCAACAGAACTCGTTTCTGGCACCTTCCCCGGTGGAGTTGTGCATGGGGTGTGTTTGGAACATTTTGTCACCAGCCGAGTCCAAAATTCAGCGATTCCCCATCTCAGCCCAGAAAGCAGGTAGAACAAGTTTTGTGGTGCCTTTCAGCTGCCTACCGGGGTAGTGTAAAAACTACCAACAGAACTCGTTTCTGGCACCTTCCCCGGTGGAGGTGTGCATGGGGTGTGTTTGGAACATTTTGTCACCAGCCGAGTCCAAAATTCAGCGATTCCCCATCTCAGCCCAGAAAGCAGCTAGAAAAACTTTTGTGGTGCCTTTCAGCTGCCTACCGGGGTAGTGTAAAAACTACCAACAGAACTCGTTTCTGGCACCTTCCCCGGTGGAGTTGTGCATGGGGTGTGTTTGGAACATTTTGTCACCAGCCGAGTCCAAAATTCAGCGATTCCCCATCTCAGCCCAGAAAGCAGGTAGAACAAGTTTTGTGGTGCCTTTCAGCTGCCTACCGGGGTAGTGTAAAAACTACCAACAGAACTCGTTTCTGGCACCTTCCCCGGTGGAGTTGTGCATGGGGTGTGTTTGGAACATTTTGTCACCAGCCGAGTCCAAAATTCAGCGATTCCCCATCTCAGCCCAGAAAGCAGGTAGAACAAGTTTTGTGGTGCCTTTCAGCTGCCTACCGGGGTAGTGTAAAAACTACCAACAGAACTCGTTTCTGGCACCTTCCCCGGTGGAGTTGTGCATGGGGTGTGTTTGGAACATTTTGTCACCAGCCGAGTCCAAAATTCAGCTATTCCCCATCTCAGCCCAGAAAGCAGGTAGAACAAGTTTTGTGGTGCCTTTCAGCTGCCTACCGGGGTAGTGTAAAAACTACCAACAGAACTCGTTTCTGGCACCTTCCCCGGTGGAGTTGTGCATGGGGTGTGTTTGGAACATTTTGTCACCAGCCGAGTCCAAAATTCAGCGATTCCCCATCTCAGCCCAGAAAGCAGGTAGAACAAGTTTTGTGGTGCCTTTCAGCTGCCTACCGGGGTAGTGTAAAAAGTACCAACAGAACTCGTTTCTGGCACCTTCCCCGGTGGAGTTGTGCATGGGGTGTGTTTGGAACATTTTGTCACCAGCCGAGTCCAAAATTCAGCGATTCCCCATCTCAGCCCAGAAAGCAGGTAGAACAAGTTTTGTGGTGCCTTTCAGCTGCCTACCGGGGTACTGTAAAAACTACCAATAGAACTCGTTTCTGGCACCTTCCCCGGTGGAGTTGTGCATGGGGTGTGTTTGGAACATTTTGTCACCAGCCGAGTCCAAAATTCAGCGATTCCCCATCTCAGCCCAGAAAGCAGGTAGAACAAGTTTTGTGGTGCCTTTCAGCTGCCTACCGGGGTAGTGTAAAAACTACCAACAGAACTCGTTTCTGGCACCTTCCCCGGTGGAGGTGTGCATGGGGTGTGTTTGGAACATTTTGTCACCAGCCGAGTCCAAAATTCAGCGATTCCCCATCTCAGCCCAGAAAGCAGGTAGAACAAGTTTTGTGGTGCCTTTCAGCTGCCTACCGGGGTAGTGTAAAAACTACCAACAGAACTCCTTTCTGGCACCTTCCCCGGTGGAGTTGTGCATGGGGTGTGTTTGGAACATTTTGTCACCAGCCGAGTCCAAAATTCAGCGATTCCCCATCTCAGCCCAGAAAGCAGGTAGAACAAGTTTTGTGGTGCCTTTCAGCTGCCTACCGGGGTAGTGTAAAAACTACCAACAGAACTCGTTTCTGGCACCTTCCCCGGTGGAGTTGTGCATGGGGTGTGTTTGGAACATTTTGTCACCAGCCGAGTCCAAAATTCAGCGATTCCCCATCTCAGCCCAGAAAGCAGGTAGAACAAGTTTTGTGGTGCCTTTCAGGTGCCTACCGGGGTAGTGTAAAAACTACCAACAGAACTCGTTTCTGGCACCTTCCCCGGTGGAGTTGTGCATGGGGTGTGTTTGGAACATTTTGTCACCAGCCGAGTCCAAAATTCAGCGATTCCCCATCTCAGCCCAGAAAGCAGGTAGAACAAGTTTTGTGGTGCCTTTCTCTTGCCTACCGGGGTAGTGTAAAAACTACCAACAGAACTCCTTTCTGGCACCTTCCCCGGTGGAGTTGTGCATGGGGTGTGTTTGGAACATTTTGTCAGCAGCCGAGTCCAAAATTCAGCGATTCCCCATCTCAGCCCAGAAAGCAGGTAGAACAAGTTTTGTGGTGCCTTTCAGCTGCCTACCGGGGTAGTGTAAAAACTACCAACAGAACTCGTTTCTGGCACCTTCCCCGGTGGAGTTGTGCATGGGGTGTGTTTGGAACATTTTGTCACCAGCCGAGTCCAAAATTCAGCGATTCCCCATCTCAGCCCAGAAAGCAGGTAGAACAAGTTTTGTGGTGCCTTTCAGCTGCCTACCGGGGTAGTGTAAAAACTACCAATAGAACTCGTTTCTGGCACCTTCCCCGGTGGAGTTGTGCATGGGGTGTGTTTGGAACATTTTGTCACCAGCCGAGTCCAAAATTCAGCGATTCCCCATCTCAGCCCAGAAAGCAGGTAGAACAAGTTTTGTGGTGCCTTTCAGGTGCCTACCGGGGTAGTGTAAAAACTACCAACAGAACTCGTTTCTGGCACCTTCCCCGGTGGAGGTGTGCATGGGGTGTGTTTGGAACATTTTGTCACCAGCCGAGTCCAAAATTCAGCGATTCCCCATCTCAGCCCAGAAAGCAGGTAGAACAAGTTTTGTGGTGCCTTTCTCTTGCCTACCGGGGTAGTGTAAAAACTACCAACAGAACTCGTTTCTGGCACCTTCCCCGGTGGAGTTGTGCATGGGGTGTGTTTGGAACATTTTGTCAGCAGCCGAGTCCAAAATTCAGCGATTCCCCATCTCAGCCCAGAAAGCAGGTAGAACAAGTTTTGTGGTGCCTTTCAGCTGCCTACCGGGGTAGTGTAAAAACTACCAACAGAACTCGTTTCTGGCACCTTCCCCGGTGGAGGTGTGCATGGGGTGTGTTTGGAACATTTTGTCACCAGCCGAGTCCAAAATTCAGCGATTCCCCATCTCAGCCCAGAAAGCAGGTAGAACAAGTTTTGTGGTGCCTTTCAGCTGCCTACCGGGGTAGTGTAAAAACTACCAACAGAACTCGTTTCTGGCACCTTCCCCGGTGGAGTTGTGCATGGGGTGTGTTTGGAACATTTTGTCACCAGCCGAGTCCAAAATTCAGCGATTCCCCATCTCAGCCCAGAAAGCAGGTAGAACAAGTTTTGTGGTGCCTTTCAGCTGCCTACCGGGGTAGTGTAAAAACTACCAACAGAACTCGTTTCTGGCACCTTCCCCGGTGGAGTTGTGCATGGGGTGTGTTTGGAACATTTTGTCACCAGCCGAGTCCAAAATTCAGCGATTCCCCATCTCAGCCCAGAAAGCAGGTAGAACAAGTTTTGTGGTGCCTTTCAGCTGCCTACCGGGGTAGTGTAAAAACTACCAACAGAACTCGTTTCTGGCACCTTCCCCGGTGGAGTTGTGCATGGGGTGTGTTTGGAACATTTTGTCAGCAGCCGAGTCCAAAATTCAGCGATTCCCCATCTCAGCCCAGAAAGCAGGTAGAACAAGTTTTGTGGTGCCTTTCAGCTGCCTACCGGGGTAGTGTAAAAACTACCAACAGAACTCGTTTCTGGCACCTTCCCCGGTGGAGTTGTGCGTGGGGTGTGTTTGGAACATTTTGTCACCAGCCGAGTCCAAAATTCAGCGATTCCCCATCTCAGCCCAGAAAGCAGGTAGAACAAGTTTTGTGGTGCCTTTCAGCTGCCTACCGGGGTAGTGTAAAAACTACCAACAGAACTCGTTTCTGGCACCTTCCCCGGTGGAGTTGTGCATGGGGTGTGTTTGGAACATTTTGTCACCAGCCGAGTCCAAAATTCAGCGATTCCCCATCTCAGCCCAGAAAGCAGGTAGAACAAGTTTTGTGGTGCCTTTCAGCTGCCTACCGGTGTACTGTAAAAACTACCAACAGAACTCGTTTCTGGCACCTTCCCCGGTGGAGTTGTGCATGGGGTGTGTTTGGAACATTTTGTCACCAGCCGAGTCCAAAATTCAGCGATTCCCCATCTCAGCCCAGAAAGCAGGTAGAACAAGTTTTGTGGTGCCTTTCAGCTGCCTACCGGGGTACTGTAAAAACTACCAATAGAACTCGTTTCTGGCACCTTCCCCGGTGGAGTTGTGCATGGGGTGTGTTTGGAACATTTTGTCACCAGCCGAGTCCAAAATTCAGCGATTCCCCATCTCAGCCCAGAAAGCAGGTAGAACAAGTTTTGTGGTGCCTTTCAGCTGCCTACCGGGGTAGTGTAAAAACTACCAACAGAACTCGTTTCTGGCACCTTCCCCGGTGGAGGTGTGCATGGGGTGTGTTTGGAACATTTTGTCACCAGCTGAGTCCAAAATTCAGCGATTCCCCATCTCAGCCCAGAAAGCAGGTAGAACAAGTTTTGTGGTGCCTTTCAGCTGCCTACCGGGGTAGTGTAAAAACTACCAACAGAACTCGTTTCTGGCACCTTCCCCGGTGGAGTTGTGCATGGGGTGTGTTTGGAACATTTTGTCACCAGCCGAGTCCAAAATTCAGCGATTCCCCATCTCAGCCCAGAAAGCAGGTAGAACAAGTTTTGTGGTGCCTTTCAGCTGCCTACCGGGGTAGTGTAAAAACTACCAACAGAACTCGTTTCTGGCACCTTCCCCGGTGGAGTTGTGCATGGGGTGTGTTTGGAACATTTTGTCACCAGCCGAGTCCAAAATTCAGCGATTCCCCATCTCAGCCCAGAAAGCAGGTAGAACAAGTTTTGTGGTGCCTTTCAGGTGCCTACCGGGGTAGTGTAAAAACTACCAACAGAACTCGTTTCTGGCACCTTCCCCGGTGGAGTTGTGCATGGGGTGTGTTTGGAACATTTTGTCACCAGCCGAGTCCAAAATTCAGCGATTCCCCATCTCAGCCCAGAAAGCAGGTAGAACAAGTTTTGTGGTGCCTTTCTCTTGCCTACCGGGGTAGTGTAAAAACTACCAACAGAACTCCTTTCTGGCACCTTCCCCGGTGGAGTTGTGCATGGGGTGTGTTTGGAACATTTTGTCACCAGCCGAGTCCAAAATTCAGCGATTCCCCATCTCAGCCCAGAAAGCAGGTAGAACAAGTTTTGTGGTGCCTTTCAGCTGCCTACCGGGGTAGTGTAAAAACTACCAACAGAACTCGTTTCTGGCACCTTCCCCGGTGGAGTTGTGCATGGGGTGTGTTTGGAACATTTTGTCACCAGCCGAGTCCAAAATTCAGCGATTCCCCATCTCAGCCCAGAAAGCAGGTAGAACAAGTTTTGTGGTGCCTTTCAGCTGCCTACCGGGGTACTGTAAAAACTACCAATAGAACTCGTTTCTGGCACCTTCCCCGGTGGAGTTGTGCATGGGGTGTGTTTGGAACATTTTGTCAGCAGCCGAGTCCAAAATTCAGCGATTCCCCATCTCAGCCCAGAAAGCAGGTAGAACAAGTTTTGTGGTGCCTTTCAGGTGCCTACCGGGGTAGTGTAAAAACTACCAACAGAACTCCTTTCTGGCACCTTCCCCGGTGGAGTTGTGCATGGGGTGTGTTTGGAACATTTTGTCACCAGCCGAGTCCAAAATTCAGCGATTCCCCATCTCAGCCCAGAAAGCAGGTAGAACAAGTTTTGTGGTGCCTTTCTCTTGCCTACCGGGGTAGTGTAAAAACTACCAACAGAACTCGTTTCTGGCACCTTCCCCGGTGGAGTTGTGCATGGGGTGTGTTTGGAACATTTTGTCACCAGCCGAGTCGAAAATTCAGCGATTCCCCATCTCAGCCCAGAAAGCAGGTAGAACAAGTTTTGTGGTGCCTTTCAGCTGCCTACCGGGGTAGTGTAAAAACTACCAACAGAACTCGTTTCTGGCACCTTCCCCGGTGGAGTTGTGCATGGGGTGTGTTTGGAACATTTTGTCACCAGCCGAGTCGAAAATTCAGCGATTCCCCATCTCAGCCCAGAAAGCAGGTAGAACAAGTTTTGTGGTGCCTTTCAGCTGCCTACCGGGGTAGTGTAAAAACTACCAACAGAACTCGTTTCTGGCACCTTCCCCGGTGGAGTTGTGCATGGGGTGTGTTTGGAACATTTTGTCACCAGCCGAGTCCAAAATTCAGCGATTCCCCATCTCAGCCCAGAAAGCAGGTAGAACAAGTTTTGTGGTGCCTTTCAGCTGCCTACCGGGGTAGTGTAAAAACTACCAACAGAACTCGTTTCTGGCACCTTCCCCGGTGGAGTTGTGCATGGGGTGTGTTTGGAACATTTTGTCACCAGCCGAGTCCAAAATTCAGCGATTCCCCATCTCAGCCCAGAAAGCAGGTAGAACAAGTTTTGTGGTGCCTTTCAGCTGCCTACCGGGGTAGTGTAAAAACTACCAACAGAACTCGTTTCTGGCACCTTCCCCGGTGGAGTTGTGCATGGGGTGTGTTTGGAACATTTTGTCACCAGCCGAGTCCAAAATTCAGCGATTCCCCATCTCAGCCCAGAAAGCAGGTAGAACAAGTTTTGTGGTGCCTTTCAGCTGCCTACCGGGGTAGTGTAAAAACTACCAACAGAACTCGTTTCTGGCACCTTCCCCGGTGGAGTTGTGCATGGGGTGTGTTTGGAACATTTTGTCACCAGCCGAGTCCAAAATTCAGCGATTCCCCATCTCAGCCCAGAAAGCAGGTAGAAAAACTTTTGTGGTGCCTTTCAGCTGCCTACCGGGGTAGTGTAAAAACTACCAACAGAACTCGTTTCTGGCACCTTCCCCGGTGGAGTTGTGCATGGGGTGTGTTTGGAACATTTTGTCACCAGCCGAGTCCAAAATTCAGCGATTCCCCATCTCAGCCCAGAAAGCAGGTAGAACAAGTTTTGTGGTGCCTTTCAGGTGCCTACCGGGGTAGTGTAAAAACTACCAACAGAACTCGTTTCTGGCACCTTCCCCGGTGGAGTTGTGCATGGGGTGTGTTTGGAACATTTTGTCACCAGCCGAGTCCAAAATTCAGCGATTCCCCATCTCAGCCCAGAAAGCAGGTAGAACAAGTTTTGTGGTGCCTTTCAGGTGCCTACCGGGGTAGTGTAAAAACTACCAACAGAACTCGTTTCTGGCACCTTCCCCGGTGGAGTTGTGCATGGGGTGTGTTTGGAACATTTTGTCACCAGCCGAGTCCAAAATTCAGCGATTCCCCATCTCTAGGCCAGAAAGCAGGTAGAACAAGTTTTGTGGTGCCTTTCGGCTGCCTACCGGGGTAGTGTAAAAACTACCAACGGAACTCCTTTCTGGCACCTTCCCCGGTGGAGTTGTGCATGGGGTGTGTTTGGAACATTTTGTCACCAGCCGAGTCGAAAATTCAGCGATTCCCCATCTCAGCCCAGAAAGCAGGTAGAACAAGTTTTGTGGTGCCTTTCAGCTGCCTACCGGGGTAGTGTAAAAACTACCAACAGAACTCGTTTCTGGCACCTTCCCCTGTGGAGTTGTGCATGGGGTATGTTTGGAACATTTTGTCACCAGCCGAGTCGAAAATTCAGCGATTCCCCATCTCAGCCCAGAAAGCAGGTAGAACAAGTTTTGTGGTGCCTTTCAGCTGCCTACCGGGGTAGTGTAAAAACTACCAACAGAACTCGTTTCTGGCACCTTCCCCGGTGGAGTTGTGCATGGGGTGTGTTTGGAACATTTTGTCACCAGCCGAGTCCAAAATTCAGCGATTCCCCATCTCAGCCCAGAAAGCAGGTAGAACAAGTTTTGTGGTGCCTTTCAGCTGCCTACCGGGGTAGTGTAAAAACTACCAACAGAACTCGTTTCTGGCACCTTCCCCGGTGGAGTTGTGCATGGGGTGTGTTTGGAACATTTTGTCACCAGCCGAGTCCAAAATTCAGCGATTCCCCATCTCAGCCCAGAAAGCAGGTAGAACAAGTTTTGTGGTGCCTTTCAGCTGCCTACCGGGGTAGTGTAAAAACTACCAACAGAACTCGTTTCTGGCACCTTCCCCGGTGGAGTTGTGCATGGGGTGTGTTTGGAACATTTTGTCACCAGCCGAGTCCAAAATTCAGCGATTCCCCATCTCAGCCCAGAAAGCAGGTAGAACAAGTTTTGTGGTGCCTTTCAGCTGCCTACCGGGGTAGTGTAAAAACTACCAACAGAACTCGTTTCTGGCACCTTCCCCGGTGGAGTTGTGCATGGGGTGTGTTTGGAACATTTTGTCACCAGCCGAGTCCAAAATTCAGCGATTCCCCATCTCAGCCCAGAAAGCAGGTAGAAAAACTTTTGTGGTGCCTTTCAGCTGCCTACCGGGGTAGTGTAAAAACTACCAACAGAACTCGTTTCTGGCACCTTCCCCGGTGGAGTTGTGCATGGGGTGTGTTTGGAACATTTTGTCACCAGCCGAGTCCAAAATTCAGCGATTCCCCATCTCAGCCCAGAAAGCAGGTAGAACAAGTTTTGTGGTGCCTTTCAGGTGCCTACCGGGGTAGTGTAAAAACTACCAACAGAACTCGTTTCTGGCACCTTCCCCGGTGGAGTTGTGCATGGGGTGTGTTTGGAACATTTTGTCACCAGCCGAGTCCAAAATTCAGCGATTCCCCATCTCAGCCCAGAAAGCAGGTAGAACAAGTTTTGTGGTGCCTTTCAGCTGCCTACCGGGGTACTGTAAAAACTACCAACAGAACTCGTTTCTGGCACCTTCCCCGGTGGAGTTGTGCATGGGGTGTGTTTGGAACATTTTGTCACCAGCCGAGTCCAAAATTCAGCGATTCCCCATCTCAGCCCAGAAAGCAGGTAGAACAAGTTTTGTGGTGCCTTTCAGCTGCCTACCGGGGTAGTGTAAAAACTACCAACAGAACTCGTTTCTGGCACCTTCCCCGGTGGAGTTGTGCATGGGGTGTGTTTGGAACATTTTGTCACCAGCCGAGTCCAAAATTCAGCGATTCCCCATCTCAGCCCAGAAAGCAGGTAGAACAAGTTTTGTGGTGCCTTTCAGCTGCCTACCGGGGTAGTGTAAAAACTACCAACAGAACTCGTTTCTGGCACCTTCCCCGGTGGAGTTGTGCATGGGGTGTGTTTGGAACATTTTGTCACCAGCCGAGTCCAAAATTCAGCGATTCCCCATCTCAGCCCAGAAAGCAGGTAGAACAAGTTTTGTGGTGCCTTTCAGCTGCCTACCGGGGTAGTGTAAAAACTACCAACAGAACTCGTTTCTGGCACCTTCCCCGGTGGAGTTGTGCATGGGGTGTGTTTGGAACATTTTGTCACCAGCCGAGTCCAAAATTCAGCGATTCCCCATCTCAGCCCAGAAAGCAGGTAGAACAAGTTTTGTGGTGCCTTTCAGCTGCCCGGGGTACTGTAAAAACTACCAACAGAACTCGTTTCTGGCACCTTCCCCGGTGGAGTTGTGCATGGGGTGTGTTTGGAACATTTTGTCACCAGCCGAGTCCAAAATTCAGCGATTCCCCATCTCAGCCCAGAAAGCAGGTAGAACAAGTTTTGTGGTGCCTTTCAGGTGCCTACCGGGGTAGTGTAAAAACTACCAACAGAACTCGTTTCTGGCACCTTCCCCGGTGGAGTTGTGCATGGGGTGTGTTTGGAACATTTTGTCACCAGCCGAGTCCAAAATTCAGCGATTCCCCATCTCAGCCCAGAAAGCAGGTAGAACAAGTTTTGTGGTGCCTTTCAGCTGCCTACCGGGGTAGTGTAAAAACTACCAACAGAACTCGTTTCTGGCACCTTCCCCGGTGGAGTTGTGCATGGGGTGTGTTTGGAACATTTTGTCACCAGCCGAGTCCAAAATTCAGCGATTCCCCATCTCAGCCCAGAAAGCAGGTAGAACAAGTTTTGTGGTGCCTTTCAGCTGCCTACCGGGGTACTGTAAAAACTACCAACAGAACTCGTTTCTGGCACCTTCCCCGGTGGAGTTGTGCATGGGGTGTGTTTGGAACATTTTGTCACCAGCCGAGTCCAAAATTCAGCGATTCCCCATCTCAGCCCAGAAAGCAGGTAGAACAAGTTTTGTGGTGCCTTTCTCTTGCCTACCGGGGTAGTGTAAAAACTACCAACAGAACTCGTTTCTGGCACCTTCCCCGGTGGAGTTGTGCATGGGGTGTGTTTGGAACATTTTGTCACCAGCCGAGTCCAAAATTCAGCGATTCCCCATCTCAGCCCAGAAAGCAGGTAGAACAAGTTTTGTGGTGCCTTTCAGCTGCCTACCGGGGTAGTGTAAAAACTACCAACAGAACTCGTTTCTGGCACCTTCCCCGGTGGAGTTGTGCATGGGGTGTGTTTGGAACATTTTGTCACCAGCCGAGTCCAAAATTCAGCGATTCCCCATCTCAGCCCAGAAAGCAGGTAGAACAAGTTTTGTGGTGCCTTTCAGCTGCCTACCGGGGTAGTGTAAAAACTACCAACAGAACTCGTTTCTGGCACCTTCCCCGGTGGAGTTGTGCATGGGGTGTGTTTGGAACATTTTGTCACCAGCCGAGTCCAAAATTCAGCGATTCCCCATCTCAGCCCAGAAAGCAGGTAGAACAAGTTTTGTGGTGCCTTTCTCTTGCCTACCGGGGTAGTGTAAAAACTACCAACAGAACTCGTTTCTGGCACCTTCCCCGGTGGAGTTGTGCATGGGGTGTGTTTGGAACATTTTGTCACCAGCCGAGTCCAAAATCAGCGATTCCCCATCTCAGCCCAGAAAGCAGGTAGAACAAGTTTTGTGGTGCCTTTCTCTTGCCTACCGGGGTAGTGTAAAAACTACCAACAGAACTCGTTTCTGGCACCTTCCCTGGTGGAGGTGTGCATGGGGTGTGTTTGGAACATTTTGTCACCAGCCGAGTCCAAAATTCAGCGATTCCCCATCTCAGCCCAGAAAGCAGGTAGAACAAGTTTTGTGGTGCCTTTCAGCTGCCTACCGGGGTAGTGTAAAAACTACCAACAGAACTCCTTTCTGGCACCTTCCCCGGTGGAGTTGTGCATGGGGTGTGTTTGGAACATTTTGTCACCAGCCGAGTCCAAAATTCAGCGATTCCCCATCTCAGCCCAGAAAGCAGGTAGAACAAGTTTTGTGGTGCCTTTCAGCTGCCTACCGGGGTAGTGTAAAAACTACCAACAGAACTCGATTCTGGCACCTTCCCCGGTGGAGTTGTGCATGGGGTGTGTTTGGAACATTTTGTCACCAGCCGAGTCCAAAATTCAGCGATTCCCCATCTCAGCCCAGAAAGCAGGTAGAACAAGTTTTGTGGTGCCTTTCAGCTGCCTACCGGGGTAGTGTAAAAACTACCAACAGAACTCGTTTCTGGCACCTTCCCCGGTGGAGTTGTGCATGGGGTGTGTTTGGAACATTTTGTCACCAGCCGAGTCCAAAATTCAGCGATTCCCCATCTCAGCCCAGAAAGCAGGTAGAACAAGTTTTGTGGTGCCTTTCAGCTGCCTACCGGGGTACTGTAAAAACTACCAACAGAACTCGTTTCTGGCACCTTCCCCGGTGGAGTTGTGCATGGGGTGTGTTTGGAACATTTTGTCACCAGCCGAGTCCAAAATTCAGCGATTCCCCATCTCAGCCCAGAAAGCAGGTAGAACAAGTTTTGTGGTGCCTTTCAGGTGCCTACCGGGGTAGTGTAAAAACTACCAACAGAACTCGTTTCTGGCACCTTCCCCGGTGGAGTTGTGCATGGGGTGTGTTTGGAACATTTTGTCACCAGCCGAGTCCAAAATTCAGCGATTCCCCATCTCAGCCCAGAAAGCAGGTAGAACAAGTTTTGTGGTGCCTTTCAGCTGCCTACCGGGGTAGTGTAAAAACTACCAACAGAACTCGTTTCTGGCACCTTCCCCGGTGGAGTTGTGCATGGGGTGTGTTTGGAACATTTTGTCACCCAGCCGAGTCCAAAATTCAGCGATTCCCCATCTCAGCCCAGAAAGCAGGTAGAACAAGTTTTGTGGTGCCTTTCAGCTGCCTACCGGGGTAGTGTAAAAACTACCAACAGAACTCGTTTCTGGCACCTTCCCCGGTGGAGTTGTGCATGGGGTGTGTTTGGAACATTTTGTCACCAGCCGAGTCCAAAATTCAGCGATTCCCCATCTCAGCCCAGAAAGCAGGTAGAACAAGTTTTGTGGTGCCTTTCTCTTGCCTACCGGGGTAGTGTAAAAACTACCAACAGAACTCGTTTCTGGCACCTTCCCCGGTGGAGTTGTGCATGGGGTGTGTTTGGAACATTTTGTCACCAGCCGAGTCCAAAATTCAGCGATTCCCCATCTCAGCCCAGAAAGCAGGTAGAACAAGTTTTGTGGTGCCTTTCAGCTGCCTACCGGGGTAGTGTAAAAACTACCAACAGAACTCGTTTCTGGCACCTTCCCCGGTGGAGGTGTGCATGGGGTGTGTTTGTAACATTTTGTCACCAGCCGAGTCCAAAATTCAGCGATTCCCCATCTCAGCCCAGAAAGCAGGTAGAACAAGTTTTGTGGTGCCTTTCAGCTGCCTACCGGGGTAGTGTAAAAACTACCAACAGAACTCGTTTCTGGCACCTTCCCCGGTGGAGTTGTGCATGGGGTGTGTTTGGAACATTTTGTCACCAGCCGAGTCCAAAATTCAGCGATTCCCCATCTCAGCCCAGAAAGCAGGTAGAACAAGTTTTGTGGTGCCTTTCAGCTGCCTACCGGGGTAGTGTAAAAACTACCAACAGAACTCGTTTCTGGCACCTTCCCCGGTGGAGTTGTGCATGGGGTGTGTTTGGAACATTTTGTCACCAGCCGAGTCCAAAATTCAGCGATTCCCCATCTCAGCCCAGAAAGCAGGTAGAACAAGTTTTGTGGTGCCTTTCTCTTGCCTACCGGGGTAGTGTAAAAACTACCAACAGAACTCGTTTCTGGCACCTTCCCCGGTGGAGTTGTGCATGGGGTGTGTTTGGAACATTTTGTCACCAGCCGAGTCCAAAATTCAGCGATTCCCCATCTCAGCCCAGAAAGCAGGTAGAACAAGTTTTGTGGTGCCTTTCTCTTGCCTACCGGGGTAGTGTAAAAACTACCAACAGAACTCGTTTCTGGCACCTTCCCCGGTGGAGTTGTGCATGGGGTGTGTTTGGAACATTTTGTCACCAGCCGAGTCCAAAATTCAGCGATTCCCCATCTCAGCCCAGAAAGCAGGTAGAACAAGTTTTGTGGTGCCTTTCAGCTGCCTACCGGGGTAGTGTAAAAACTACCAACAGAACTCGTTTCTGGCACCTTCCCCGGTGGAGTTGTGCATGGGGTGTGTTTGGAACATTTTGTCACCAGCCGAGTCCAAAATTCAGCGATTCCCCATCTCAGCCCAGAAAGCAGGTAGAACAAGTTTTGTGGTGCCTTTCAGCTGCCTACCGGGGTAGTGTAAAAACTACCAACAGAACTCGTTTCTGGCACCTTCCCCGGTGGAGTTGTGCATGGGGTGTGTTTGGAACATTTTGTCACCAGCCGAGTCCAAAATTCAGCGATTCCCCATCTCAGCCCAGAAAGCAGGTAGAACAAGTTTTGTGGTGCCTTTCAGCTGCCTACCGGGGTAGTGTAAAAACTACCAACAGAACTCGTTTCTGGCACCTTCCCCGGTGGAGTTGTGCATGGGGTGTGTTTGGAACATTTTGTCACCAGCCGAGTCCAAAATTCAGCGATTCCCCATCTCAGCCCAGAAAGCAGGTACAACAAGTTTTGTGGTGCCTTTCAGCTGCCTACCGGGGTAGTGTAAAAACTACCAACAGAACTCGTTTCTGGCACCTTCCCCGGTGGAGGTGTGCATGGGGTGTGTTTGGAACATTTTGTCACCAGCCGAGTCCAAAATTCAGCGATTCCCCATCTCAGCCCAGAAAGCAGGTAGAACAAGTTTTGTGGTGCCTTTCAGCTGCCTACCGGGGTAGTGTAAAAACTACCAACAGAACTCGTTTCTGGCACCTTCCCCGGTGGAGTTGTGCATGGGGTGTGTTTGGAACATTTTGTCACCAGCCGAGTCCAAAATTCAGCGATTCCCCATCTCAGCCCAGAAAGCAGGTAGAACAAGTTTTGTGGTGCCTTTCAGCTGCCTACCGGGGTAGTGTAAAAAGTACCAACAGAACTCGTTTCTGGCACCTTCCCCGGTGGAGTTGTGCATGGGGTGTGTTTGGAACATTTTGTCAGCAGCCGAGTCCAAAATTCAGCGATTCCCCATCTCAGCCCAGAAAGCAGGTAGAACAAGTTTTGTGGTGCCTTTCAGGTGCCTACCAGGGTAGTGTAAAAACTACCAACAGAACTCGTTTCTGGCACCTTCCCCGGTGGAGTTGTGCATGGGGTGTGTTTGGAACATTTGTCACCAGCCGAGTCCAAAATTCAGCGATTCCCCATCTCAGCCCAGAAAGCAGGTAGAAAAACTTTTGTGGTGCCTTTCAGGTGCCTACCGGGGTAGTGTAAAAACTACCAACAGAACTCGTTTCTGGCACCTTCCCCGGTGGAGTTGTGCATGGGGTGTGTTTGGAACATTTTGTCACCAGCCGAGTCCAAAATTCAGCGATTCCCCATCTCAGCCCAGAAAGCAGGTAGAACAAGTTTTGTGGTGCCTTTCAGCTGCCTACCGGGGTACTGTAAAAACTACCAACAGAACTCGTTTCTGGCACCTTCCCCGGTGGAGTTGTGCATGGGGTGTGTTTGGAACATTTTGTCAGCAGCCGAGTCCAAAATTCAGCGATTCCCCATCTCAGCCCAGAAAGCAGGTAGAACAAGTTTTGTGGTGCCTTTCAGCTGCCTACCGGGGTAGTGTAAAAACTACCAACAGAACTCGTTTCTGGCACCTTCCCCGGTGGAGTTGTGCATGGGGTGTGTTTGGAACATTTTGTCACCAGCCGAGTCCAAAATTCAGCGATTCCCCATCTCAGCCAGAAAGCAGGTAGAACAAGTTTTGTGGTGCCTTTCAGCTGCCTACCGGGGTAGTGTAAAAACTACCAACAGAACTCGTTTCTGGCACCTTCCCCGGTGGAGTTGTGCATGGGGTGTGTTTGGAACATTTTGTCAGCAGCCGAGTCCAAAATTCAGCGATTCCCCATCTCAGCCCAGAAAGCAGGTAGAACAAGTTTTGTGGTGCCTTTCAGCTGCCTACCGGGGTAGTGTAAAAACTACCAACAGAACTCGTTTCTGGCACCTTCCCCGGTGGAGTTGTGCATGGGGTGTGTTTGGAACATTTTGTCACCAGCCGAGTCCAAAATTCAGCGATTCCCCATCTCAGCCCAGAAAGCAGGTAGAACAAGTTTTGTGGTGCCTTTCAGCTGCCTACCGGGGTAGTGTAAAAACTACCAACAGAACTCGTTTCTGGCACCTTCCCGGTGGAGTTGTGCATGGGGTGTGTTTGGAACATTTTGTCACCAGCCGAGTCCAAAATTCAGCGATTCCCCATCTCAGCCCAGAAAGCAGGTAGAACAAGTTTTGTGGTGCCTTTCTCTTGCCTACCGGGGTAGTGTAAAAACTACCAACAGAACTCGTTTCTGGCACCTTTGCCGGTGGAGTTGTGCATGGGGTGTGTTTGGAACATTTTGTCACCAGCCGAGTCCAAAATTCAGCGATTCCCCATCTCAGCCCAGAAAGCAGGTAGAACAAGTTTTGTGGTGCCTTTCAGCTGCCTACCGGGGTAGTGTAAAAACTACCAACAGAACTCGTTTCTGGCACCTTCCCCGGTGGAGTTGTGCATGGGGTGTGTTTGGAACATTTTGTCACCAGCCGAGTCCAAAATTCAGCGATTCCCCATCTCAGCCCAGAAAGCAGGTAGAACAAGTTTTGTGGTGCCTTTCAGCTGCCTACCGGGGTACTGTAAAAACTACCAACAGAACTCGTTTCTGGCACCTTCCCCGGTGGAGTTGTGCATGGGGTGTGTTTGGAACATTTTGTCACCAGCCGAGTCCAAAATTCAGCGATTCCCCATCTCAGCCCAGAAAGCAGGTAGAACAAGTTTTGTGGTGCCTTTCAGCTGCCTACCGGGGTAGTGTAAAAACTACCAACAGAACTCGATTCTGGCACCTTCCCCGGTGGAGTTGTGCATGGGGTGTGTTTGGAACATTTTGTCACCAGCCGAGTCCAAAATTCAGCGATTCCCCATCTCAGCCCAGAAAGCAGGTAGAACAAGTTTTGTGGTGCCTTTCAGCTGCCTACCGGGGTAGTGTAAAAACTACCAACAGAACTCGTTTCTGGCACCTTCCCCGGTGGAGTTGTGCATGGGGTGTGTTTGGAACATTTTGTCACCAGCCGAGTCCAAAATTCAGCGATTCCCCATCTCAGCCCAGAAAGCAGGTAGAACAAGTTTTGTGGTGCCTTTCAGCTGCCTACCGGGGTACTGTAAAAACTACCAACAGAACTCGTTTCTGGCACCTTCCCCCGGTGGAGTTGTGCATGGGGTGTGTTTGGAACATTTTGTCACCAGCCGAGTCCAAAATTCAGCGATTCCCCATCTCAGCCCAGAAAGCAGGTAGAACAAGTTTTGTGGTGCCTTTCTCTTGCCTACCGGGGTAGTGTAAAAACTACCAACAGAACTCGTTTCTGGCACCTTCCCCGGTGGAGTTGTGCATGGGGTGTGTTTGGAACATTTTGTCACCAGCCGAGTCCAAAATTCAGCGATTCCCCATCTCAGCCCAGAAAGCAGGTAGAAACAAGTTTTGTGGTGCCTTTCAGCTGCCTACCGGGGTAGTGTAAAAACTACCAACAGAACTCCTTTCTGGCACCTTCCCCGGTGGAGTTGTGCATGGGGTGTGTTTGGAACATTTTGTCACCAGCCGAGTCCAAAATTCAGCGATTCCCCATCTCAGCCCAGAAAGCAGGTAGAACAAGTTTTGTGGTGCCTTTCAGCTGCCTACCGGGGTAGTGTAAAAACTACCAACAGAACTCGTTTCTGGCACCTTCCCCGGTGGAGTTGTGCATGGGGTGTGTTTGGAACATTTTGTCACCAGCCGAGTCCAAAATTCAGCGATTCCCCATCTCAGCCCAGAAAGCAGGTAGAACAAGTTTTGTGGTGCCTTTCAGCTGCCTACCGGGGTAGTGTAAAAACTACCAACAGAACTCGTTTCTGGCACCTTCCCCGGTGGAGTTGTGCATGGGGTGTGTTTGGAACATTTTGTCAGCAGCCGAGTCCAAAATTCAGCGATTCCCCATCTCAGCCCAGAAAGCAGGTAGAACAAGTTTTGTGGTGCCTTTCAGCTGCCTACCGGGGTAGTGTAAAAACTACCAACAGAACTCGTTTCTGGCACCTTCCCCGGTGGAGTTGTGCAT
Organism: Falco biarmicus; assembly: GCF_023638135.1. NCBI lineage: Eukaryota > Metazoa > Chordata > Aves > Falconiformes > Falconidae > Falco > Falco biarmicus. Next base: position 23,134 of record NW_026611736.1, read on the forward strand.
GGGGTGTGTTTGGAACATTTTGTCACCAGCCGAGTCCAAAATTCAGCGATTCCCCATCTCAGCCCAGAAAGCAGGTAGAAAAACTTTTGTGGTGCCTTTCTCTTGCCTACCGGGGTAGTGTAAAAACTACCAACAGAACTCGTTTCTGGCACCTTCCCCGGTGGAGTTGTGCATGGGGTGTGTTTGGAACATTTTGTCACCAGCCGAGTCCAAAATTCAGCGATTCCCCATCTCAGCCCAGAAAGCAGGTAGAACAAGTTTTGTGGTGCCTTTCAGCTGCCTACCGGGGTAGTGTAAAAACTACCAACAGAACTCGTTTCTGGCACCTTCCCCGGTGGAGTTGTGCATGGGGTGTGTTTGGAACATTTTGTCACCAGCCGAGTCCAAAATTCAGCGATTCCCCATCTCAGCCCAGAAAGCAGGTAGAACAAGTTTTGTGGTGCCTTTCAGCTGCCTACCGGGGTAGTGTAAAAACTACCAACAGAACTCGTTTCTGGCACCTTCCCCGGTGGAGTTGTGCATGGGGTGTGTTTGGAACATTTTGTCAGCAGCCGAGTCCAAAATTCAGCGATTCCCCATCTCAGCCCAGAAAGCAGGTAGAACAAGTTTTGTGGTGCCTTTCAGCTGCCTACCGGGGTAGTGTAAAAACTACCAACAGAACTCGTTTCTGGCACCTTCCCCGGTGGAGTTGTGCATGGGGTGTGTTTGGAACATTTTGTCACCAGCCGAGTCCAAAATTCAGCGATTCCCCATCTCAGCCCAGAAAGCAGGTAGAAAAACTTTTGTGGTGCCTTTCAGGTGCCTACCGGGGTAGTGTAAAAACTACCAACAGAACTCGTTTCTGGCACCTTCCCCGGTGGAGTTGTGCATGGGGTGTGTTTGGAACATTTTGTCACCAGCCGAGTCCAAAATTCAGCGATTCCCCATCTCAGCCCAGAAAGCAGGTAGAACAAGTTTTGTGGTGCCTTTCAGCTGCCTACCGGGTAGTGTAAAAACTACCAACAGAACTCGTTTCTGGCACCTTCCCCGGTGGAGTTGTGCATGGGGTGTGTTTGGAACATTTTGTCACCAGCCGAGTCCAAAATTCAGCGATTCCCCATCTCAGCCCAGAAAGCAGGTAGAAAAACTTTTGTGGTGCCTTTCAGGTGCCTACCGGGGTAGTGTAAAAACTACCAACAGAACTCGTTTCTGGCACCTTCCCCGGTGGAGTTGTGCATGGGGTGTGTTTGGAACATTTTGTCACCAGCCGAGTCCAAAATTCAGCGATTCCCCATCTCAGCCCAGAAAGCAGGTAGAACAAGTTTTGTGGTGCCTTTCAGCTGCCTACCGGGGTAGTGTAAAAACTACCAACAGAACTCCTTTCTGGCACCTTCCCCGGTGGAGTTGTGCATGGGGTGTGTTTGGAACATTTTGTCACCAGCCGAGTCCAAAATTCAGCGATTCCCCATCTCAGCCCAGAAAGCAGGTAGAACAAGTTTTGTGGTGCCTTTCAGCTGCCTACCGGGGTAGTGTAAAAACTACCAACAGAACTCGTTTCTGGCACCTTCCCCGGTGGAGTTGTGCATGGGGTGTGTTTGGAACATTTTGTCACCAGCCGAGTCCAAAATTCAGCGATTCCCCATCTCAGCCCAGAAAGCAGGTAGAACAACTTTTGTGGTGCCTTTCAGCTGCCTACCGGGGTAGTGTAAAAACTACCAACAGAACTCGTTTCTGGCACCTTCCCCGGTGGAGTTGTGCATGGGGTGTGTTTGGAACATTTTGTCACCAGCCGAGTCCAAAATTCAGCGATTCCCCATCTCAGCCCAGAAAGCAGGTAGAACAAGTTTTGTGGTGCCTTTCAGCTGCCTACCGGGGTAGTGTAAAAACTACCAACAGAACTCGTTTCTGGCACCTTCCCCGGTGGAGTTGTGCATGGGGTGTGTTTGGAACATTTTGTCACCAGCCGAGTCCAAAATTCAGCGATTCCCCATCTCAGCCCAGAAAGCAGGTACAACAAGTTTTGTGGTGCCTTTCAGCTGCCTACCGGGGTAGTGTAAAAACTACCAACAGAACTCGTTTCTGGCACCTTCCCCGGTGGAGTTGTGCATGGGGTGTGTTTGGAACATTTTGTCAGCAGCCGAGTCCAAAATTCAGCGATTCCCCATCTCAGCCCAGAAAGCAGGTAGAACAAGTTTTGTGGTGCCTTTCAGCTGCCTACCGGGGTACTGTAAAAACTACCAACAGAACTCGTTTCTGGCACCTTCCCCGGTGGAGTTGTGCATGGGGTGTGTTTGGAACATTTTGTCACCAGCCGAGTCCAAAATTCAGCGATTCCCCATCTCAGCCCAGAAAGCAGGTAGAACAAGTTTTGTGGTGCCTTTCTCTTGCCTACCGGGGTAGTGTAAAAACTACCAACAGAACTCGTTTCTGGCACCTTCCCCGGTGGAGTTGTGCATGGGGTGTGTTTGGAACATTTTGTCACCAGCCGAGTCCAAAATTCAGCGATTCCCCATCTCAGCCCAGAAAGCAGGTAGAACAAGTTTTGTGGTGCCTTTCAGCTGCCTACCGGGGTAGTGTAAAAACTACCAACAGAACTCGTTTCTGGCACCTTCCCCGGTGGAGTTGTGCATGGGGTGTGTTTGGAACATTTTGTCACCAGCCGAGTCCAAAATTCAGCGATTCCCCATCTCAGCCCAGAAAGCAGGTAGAACAAGTTTTGTGGTGCCTTTCAGCTGCCTACCAGGGTAGTGTAAAAACTACCAACAGAACTCGTTTCTGGCACCTTCCCCGGTGGAGTTGTGCATGGGGTGTGTTTGGAACATTTTGTCACCAGCCGAGTCCAAAATTCAGCGATTCCCCATCTCAGCCCAGAAAGCAGGTAGAAAAACTTTTGTGGTGCCTTTCAGGTGCCTACCGGGGTAGTGTAAAAACTACCAACAGAACTCGTTTCTGGCACCTTCCCCGGTGGAGTTGGTGCATGGGGTGTGTTTGGAACATTTTGTCAGCAGCCGAGTCCAAAATTCAGCGATTCCCCATCTCAGCCCAGAAAGCAGGTAGAACAAGTTTTGTGGTGCCTTTCAGCTGCCTACCGGGGTAGTGTAAAAACTACCAACAGAACTCCTTTCTGGCACCTTCCCCGGTGGAGGTGTGCATGGGGTGTGTTTGGAACATTTTGTCACCAGCCGAGTCCAAAATTCAGCGATTCCCCATCTCAGCCCAGAAAGCAGGTAGAACAAGTTTTGTGGTGCCTTTCAGCTGCCTACCGGGGTAGTGTAAAAACTACCAACAGAACTCGTTTCTGGCACCTTCCCCGGTGGAGTTGTGCATGGGGTGTGTTTGGAACATTTTGTCACCAGCCGAGTCCAAAATTCAGCGATTCCCCATCTCAGCCCAGAAAGCAGGTAGAAAAACTTTTGTGGTGCCTTTCAGCTGCCTACCGGGGTAGTGTAAAAACTACCAACAGAACTCGTTTCTGGCACCTTCCCCGGTGGAGTTGTGCATGGGGTGTGTTTGGAACATTTTGTCAGCAGCCGAGTCCAAAATTCAGCGATTCCCCATCTCAGCCCAGAAAGCAGGTAGAACAAGTTTTGTGGTGCCTTTCAGCTGCCTACCGGGGTAGTGTAAAAACTACCAACAGAACTCCTTTCTGGCACCTTCCCCGGTGGAGGTGTGCATGGGGTGTGTTTGGAACATTTTGTCACCAGCCGAGTCCAAAATTCAGCGATTCCCCATCTCAGCCCAGAAAGCAGGTAGAACAAGTTTTGTGGTGCCTTTCAGCTGCCTACCGGGGTAGTGTAAAAACTACCAACAGAACTCGTTTCTGGCACCTTCCCCGGTGGAGTTGTGCATGGGGTGTGTTTGGAACATTTTGTCACCAGCCGAGTCCAAAATTCAGCGATTCCCCATCTCAGCCCAGAAAGCAGGTAGAACAAGTTTTGTGGTGCCTTTCAGCTGCCTACCGGGGTAGTGTAAAAACTACCAACAGAACTCGTTTCTGGCACCTTCCCCGGTGGAGTTGTGCATGGGGTGTGTTTGGAACATTTTGTCACCAGCCGAGTCCAAAATTCAGCGATTCCCCATCTCAGCCCAGAAAGCAGGTAGAACAAGTTTTGTGGTGCCTTTCTCTTGCCTACCGGGGTAGTGTAAAAACTACCAACAGAACTCCTTTCTGGCACCTTCCCCGGTGGAGTTGTGCATGGGGTGTGTTTGGAACATTTTGTCACCAGCCGAGTCCAAAATTCAGCGATTCCCCATCTCAGCCCAGAAAGCAGGTAGAACAAGTTTTGTGGTGCCTTTCAGCTGCCTACCGGGGTAGTTTAAAAACTACCAACAGAACTCGTTTCTGGCACCTTCCCCGGTGGAGTTGTGCATGGGGTGTGTTTATAACATTTTGTCAGCAGCCAAGTCCAAAACTCAGCCGTTCCCCATCTCAGCCCAGAAAGCAGGTAGAACAAGTTTTGTGGTGCCTTTCAGCTGCCTACCGGGGTAGTGTAAAAACTACCAACAGAACTCGTTTCTGGCACCTTCCCCGGTGGAGTTGTGCATGGGGTGTGTTTGGAACATTTTGTCACCAGCCGAGTCCAAAATTCAGCGATTCCCCATCTCAGCCCAGAAAGCAGGTAGAACAAGTTTTGTGGTGCCTTTCAGCTGCCTACCGGGGTAGTGTAAAAACTACCAACAGAACTCGTTTCTGGCACCTTCCCCGGTGGAGTTGTGCATGGGGTGTGTTTGGAACATTTTGTCACCAGCCGAGTCCAAAATTCAGCGATTCCCCATCTCAGCCCAGAAAGCAGGTAGAACAAGTTTTGTGGTGCCTTTCAGCTGCCTACCGGGGTAGTGTAAAAACTACCAACAGAACTCGTTTCTGGCACCTTCCCCGGTGGAGTTGTGCATGGGGTGTGTTTGGAACATTTTGTCACCAGCCGAGTCCAAAATTCAGCGATTCCCCATCTCAGCCCAGAAAGCAGGTAGAACAAGTTTTGTGGTGCCTTTCAGGTGCCTACCGGGGTAGTGTAAAAACTACCAACAGAACTCGTTTCTGGCACCTTCCCCGGTGGAGTTGTGCATGGGGTGTGTTTGGAACATTTTGTCACCAGCCGAGTCCAAAATTCAGCGATTCCCCATCTCAGCCCAGAAAGCAGGTAGAACAACTTTTGTGGTGCCTTTCAGCTGCCTACCGGGGTAGTGTAAAAACTACCAACAGAACTCGTTTCTGGCACCTTCCCCGGTGGAGTTGTGCATGGGGTGTGTTTGGAACATTTTGTCACCAGCCGAGTCCAAAATTCAGCGATTCCCCATCTCAGCCCAGAAAGCAGGTAGAACAAGTTTTGTGGTGCCTTTCAGCTGCCTACCGGGGTAGTGTAAAAACTACCAACAGAACTCGTTTCTGGCACCTTCCCCGGTGGAGTTGTGCATGGGGTGTGTTTGGAACATTTTGTCACCAGCCGAGTCCAAAATTCAGCGATTCCCCATCTCAGCCCAGAAAGCAGGTAGAACAAGTTTTGTGGTGCCTTTCAGCTGCCTACCGGGGTAGTGTAAAAACTACCAACAGAACTCGTTTCTGGCACCTTCCCCGGTGGAGTTGTGCATGGGGTGTGTTTGGAACATTTTGTCACCAGCCGAGTCCAAAATTCAGCGATTCCCCATCTCAGCCCAGAAAGCAGGTAGAACAAGTTTTGTGGTGCCTTTCTCTTGCCTACCGGGGTAGTGTAAAAACTACCAACAGAACTCGTTTCTGGCACCTTCCCCGGTGGAGTTGTGCATGGGGTGTGTTTGGAACATTTTGTCACCAGCCGAGTCCAAAATTCAGCGATTCCCCATCTCAGCCCAGAAAGCAGGTAGAACAAGTTTTGTGGTGCCTTTCAGCTGCCTACCGGGGTAGTGTAAAAACTACCAACAGAACTCGTTTCTGGCACCTTCCCCGGTGGAGTTGTGCATGGGGTGTGTTTGGAACATTTTGTCACCAGCCGAGTCCAAAATTCAGCGATTCCCCATCTCAGCCCAGAAAGCAGGTAGAACAAGTTTTGTGGTGCCTTTCAGCTGCCTACCGGGGTAGTGTAAAAACTACCAACAGAACTCCTTTCTGGCACCTTCCCCGGTGGAGTTGTGCATGGGGTGTGTTTGGAACATTTTGTCAGCAGCCGAGTCCAAAATTCAGCGATTCCCCATCTCAGCCCAGAAAGCAGGTAGAACAACTTTTGTGGTGCCTTTCAGCTGCCTACCGGGGTAGTGTAAAAACTACCAACAGAACTCGTTTCTGGCACCTTCCCCGGTGGAGTTGTGCATGGGGTGTGTTTGGAACATTTTGTCACCAGCCGAGTCCAAAATTCAGCGATTCCCCATCTCAGCCCAGAAAGCAGGTAGAACAAGTTTTGTGGTGCCTTTCAGCTGCCTACCGGGGTAGTGTAAAAACTACCAACAGAACTCGTTTCTGGCACCTTCCCCGGTGGAGTTGTGCATGGGGTGTGTTTGGAACATTTTGTCACCAGCCGAGTCCAAAATTCAGCGATTCCCCATCTCAGCCCAGAAAGCAGGTAGAACAAGTTTTGTGGTGCCTTTCAGCTGCCTACCGGGGTAGTGTAAAAACTACCAACAGAACTCGTTTCTGGCACCTTCCCCGGTGGAGGTGTGCATGGGGTGTGTTTGGAACATTTTGTCAGCAGCCGAGTCCAAAATTCAGCGATTCCCCATCTCAGCCCAGAAAGCAGGTAGAACAAGTTTTGTGGTGCCTTTCAGCTGCCTACCGGGGTAGTGTAAAAAACTACCAACAGAACTCGTTTCTGGCACCTTCCCCGGTGGAGTTGTGCATGGGGTGTGTTTGGAACATTTTGTCACCAGCCGAGTCCAAAATTCAGCGATTCCCCATCTCAGCCCAGAAAGCAGGTAGAACAAGTTTTGTGGTGCCTTTTCAGCTGCCTACCGGGGTAGTGTAAAAACTACCAACAGAACTCGTTTCTGGCACCTTCCCCGGTGGAGTTGTGCATGGGGTGTGTTTGGAACATTTTGTCACCAGCCGAGTCCAAAATTCAGCGATTCCCCATCTCAGCCCAGAAAGCAGGTAGAACAAGTTTTGTGGTGCCTTTCAGCTGCCTACCGGGGTAGTGTAAAAACTACCAACAGAACTCGTTTCTGGCACCTTCCCCGGTGGAGTTGTGCATGGGGTGTGTTTGGAACATTTTGTCACCAGCCGAGTCCAAAATTCAGCGATTCCCCATCTCAGCCCAGAAAGCAGGTAGAACAAGTTTTGTGGTGCCTTTCAGCTGCCTACCGGGGTAGTGTAAAAACTACCAACAGAACTCGTTTCTGGCACCTTCCCCGGTGGAGTTGTGCATGGGGTGTGTTTGGAACATTTTGTCAGCAGCCGAGTCCAAAATTCAGCGATTCCCCATCTCAGCCCAGAAAGCAGGTAGAACAAGTTTTGTGGTGCCTTTCAGCTGCCTACCGGGGTAGTGTAAAAACTACCAACAGAACTCGTTTCTGGCACCTTCCCCGGTGGAGTTGTGCATGGGGTGTGTTTGGAACATTTTGTCACCAGCCGAGTCCAAAATTCAGCGATTCCCCATCTCAGCCCAGAAAGCAGGTAGAACAAGTTTTGTGGTGCCTTTCAGCTGCCTACCGGGGTAGTGTAAAAACTACCAACAGAACTCGTTTCTGGCACCTTCCCCGGTGGAGTTGTGCATGGGGTGTGTTTGGAACATTTTGTCACCAGCCGAGTCCAAAATTCAGCGATTCCCCATCTCAGCCCAGAAAGCAGGTAGAACAAGTTTTGTGGTGCCTTTCAGCTGCCTACCGGGGTAGTGTAAAAACTACCAACAGAACTCGTTTCTGGCACCTTCCCCGGTGGAGTTGTGCATGGGGTGTGTTTGGAACATTTTGTCACCAGCCGAGTCCAAAATTCAGCGATTCCCCATCTCAGCCCAGAAAGCAGGTAGAACAAGTTTTGTGGTGCCTTTCAGCTGCCTACCGGGGTAGTGTAAAAACTACCAACAGAACTCGTTTCTGGCACCTTCCCCGGTGGAGTTGTGCATGGGGTGTGTTTGGAACATTTTGTCAGCAGCCGAGTCCAAAATTCAGCGATTCCCCATCTCAGCCCAGAAAGCAGGTAGAACAAGTTTTGTGGTGCCTTTCTCTTGCCTACCGGGGTAGTGTAAAAACTACCAACAGAACTCGTTTCTGGCACCTTCCCCGGTGGAGTTGTGCATGGGGTGTGTTTGGAACATTTTGTCACCAGCCGAGTCCAAAATTCAGCGATTCCCCATCTCAGCCCAGAAAGCAGGTAGAACAAGTTTTGTGGTGCCTTTCAGCTGCCTACCGGGGTAGTGTAAAAACTACCAACAGAACTCGTTTCTGGCACCTTCCCCGGTGGAGGTGTGCATGGGGTGTGTTTATAACATTTTGTCAGCAGCCGAGTCCAAAACTCAGCCGTTCCCCATCTCAGCCCAGAAAGCAGGTAGAACAAGTTTTGTGGTGCCTTTCAGGTGCCTACCGGGGTAGTGTAAAAACTACCAACAGAACTCGTTTCTGGCACCTTCCCCGGTGGAGTTGTGCATGGGGTGTGTTTGGAACATTTTGTCACCAGCCGAGTCCAAAATTCAGCGATTCCCCATCTCAGCCCAGAAAGCAGGTAGAACAAGTTTTGTGGTGCCTTTCAGCTGCCTACCGGGGTAGTGTAAAAACTACCAACAGAACTCGTTTCTGGCACCTTCCCCGGTGGAGTTGTGCATGGGGTGTGTTTGGAACATTTTGTCACCAGCCGAGTCCAAAATTCAGCGATTCCCCATCTCAGCCCAGAAAGCAGGTAGAACAAGTTTTGTGGTGCCTTTCAGCTGCCTACCGGGGTAGTGTAAAAACTACCAACAGAACTCGTTTCTGGCACCTTCCCCGGTGGAGTTGTGCATGGGGTGTGTTTGGAACATTTTGTCACCAGCCGAGTCCAAAATTCAGCGATTCCCCATCTCAGCCCAGAAAGCAGGTAGAACAAGTTTTGTGGTGCCTTTCTCTTGCCTACCGGGGTAGTGTAAAAACTACCAACAGAACTCGTTTCTGGCACCTTCCCCGGTGGAGTTGTGCATGGGGTGTGTTTGGAACATTTTGTCACCAGCCGAGTCCAAAATTCAGCGATTCCCCATCTCAGCCCAGAAAGCAGGTAGAACAAGTTTTGTGGTGCCTTTCAGCTGCCTACCGGGGTAGTGTAAAAACTACCAACAGAACTCGTTTCTGGCACCTTCCCCGGTGGAGTTGTGCATGGGGTGTGTTTGGAACATTTTGTCACCAGCCGAGTCCAAAATTCAGCGATTCCCCATCTCAGCCCAGAAAGCAGGTAGAACAAGTTTTGTGGTGCCTTTCAGCTGCCTACCGGGGTAGTGTAAAAACTACCAACAGAACTCGTTTCTGGCACCTTCCCCGGTGGAGTTGTGCATGGGGTGTGTTTGGAACATTTTGTCAGCAGCCGAGTCCAAAATTCAGCGATTCCCCATCTCAGCCCAGAAAGCAGGTAGAACAACTTTTGTGGTGCCTTTCAGCTGCCTACCGGGGTAGTGTAAAAACTACCAACAGAACTCGTTTCTGGCACCTTCCCCGGTGGAGTTGTGCATGGGGTGTGTTTGGAACATTTTGTCACCAGCCGAGTCCAAAATTCAGCGATTCCCCATCTCAGCCCAGAAAGCAGGTAGAACAAGTTTTGTGGTGCCTTTCAGCTGCCTACCGGGGTAGTGTAAAAACTACCAACAGAACTCGTTTCTGGCACCTTCCCCGGTGGAGTTGTGCATGGGGTGTGTTTGGAACATTTTGTCACCAGCCGAGTCCAAAATTCAGCGATTCCCCATCTCAGCCCAGAAAGCAGGTAGAACAAGTTTTGTGGTGCCTTTCAGCTGCCTACCGGGGTAGTGTAAAAACTACCAACAGAACTCGTTTCTGGCACCTTCCCCCGGTGGAGGTGTGCATGGGGTGTGTTTGGAACATTTTGTCAGCAGCCGAGTCCAAAATTCAGCGATTCCCCATCTCAGCCCAGAAAGCAGGTAGAACAAGTTTTGTGGTGCCTTTCAGCTGCCTACCGGGGTAGTGTAAAAACTACCAACAGAACTCGTTTCTGGCACCTTCCCCGGTGGAGTTGTGCATGGGGTGTGTTGGAACATTTTGTCACCAGCCGAGTCCAAAACTCAGTTGTTCACAGACTCTAGCCCAGAAAGCAGGTAGAACAACTTTTGTGGTGCCTTTCAGCTGCCTACCGGGGTACTGTAAAAACTACCAACAGAACTCGTTTCTGGCACCTTCCCCGGTGGAGTTGTGCATGGGGTGTGTTTGGAACATTTTGTCACCAGCCGAGTCCAAAATTCAGCGATTCCCCATCTCAGCCCAGAAAGCAGGTAGAACAAGTTTTGTGGTGCCTTTCTCTTGCCTACCGGGGTACTGTAAAAACTACCAACAGAACTCGTTTCTGGCACCTTCCCCGGTGGAGTTGTGCATGGGGTGTGTTTGGAACATTTTGTCAGCAGCCGAGTCCAAAATTCAGCGATTCCCCATCTCAGCCCAGAAAGCAGGTAGAACAAGTTTTGTGGTGCCTTTCAGCTGCCTACCGGGGTAGTGTAAAAACTACCAACAGAACTCGTTTCTGGCACCTTCCCCGGTGGAGGTGTGCATGGGGTGTGTTTGGAACATTTTGTCACCAGCCGAGTCCAAAATTCAGCGATTCCCCATCTCAGCCCAGAAAGCAGGTAGAACAAGTTTTGTGGTGCCTTTCAGCTGCCTACCGGGGTAGTGTAAAAACTACCAACAGAACTCGTTTCTGGCACCTTCCCCGGTGGAGCTGTGCATGGGGTGTGTTTGGAACATTTTGTCACCAGCCGAGTCCAAAATTCAGCCGTTCCCCATCTCAGCCCAGAAAGCAGGTAGAACAAGTTTTGTGGTGCCTTTCAGCTGCCTACCGGGGTAGTGTAAAAACTACCAACAGAACTCGTTTCTGGCACCTTCCCCGGAGGAGTTGTGCATGGGGTGTGTTTGGAACATTTTGTCACCAGCCGAGTCCAAAACTCAGCTGTTCACAGACTCTAGCCCAGAAAGCAGGTAGAACAAGTTTTGTGGTGCCTTTCAGCTGCCTACCGGGGTAGTGTAAAAACTACCAACAGAACTCGTTTCTGGCACCTTCCCCGGTGGAGCTGTGCATGGGGTGTGTTTGGAACATTTTGTCACCAGCCGAGTCCAAAATTCAGCCGTTCCCCATCTCAGCCCAGAAAGCAGGTAGAACAAGTTTTGTGGTGCCTTTCAGCTGCCTACCGGGGTAGTGTAAAAACTACCAACAGAACTCGTTTCTGGCACCTTCCCCGGAGGAGTTGTGCATGGGGTGTGTTTGGAACATTTTGTCACCAGCCGAGTCCAAAACTCAGCTGTTCACAGACTCTAGCCCAGAAAGCAGGTAGAACAAGTTTTGTGGTGCCTTTCAGCTGCCTACCGGGGTAGTGTAAAAACTACCAACAGAACTCGTTTCTGGCACCTTCCCCGGTGGAGTTGTGCATGGGGTGTGTTTGGAACATTTTGTCACCAGCCGAGTCCAAAACTCAGCCGTTCCCCATCTCAGCCCAGAAAGCAGGTAGAACAAATTTTGTGGTGCCTTTCAGGTGCCTACCGGGGTACTGTAAAAACTACCAACAGAACTCGTTTCTGGCACCTTCCCCGGTGGAGTTGTGCATGGGGTGTGTTTGGAACATTTTGTTACCAGCCGAGTCCAAAATTCAGCGATTCCCCATCTCAGCCCAGAAAGCAGGTAGAACAAGTTTTGTGGTGCCTTTCAGCTGCCTACCGGGGTAGTGTAAAAACTACCAACAGAACTCGTTTCTGGCACCTTCCCCGGTGGAGTTGTGCATGGGCTGTGTTTGGAACATTTTGTCACCAGCCGAGTCCAAAATTCAGCGATTCCCCATCTCAGCCCAGAAAGCAGGTAGAACAAGTTTTGTGGTGCCTTTCAGCTGCCTACCGGGGTAGTGTAAAAACTACCAACAGAACTCGTTTCTGGCACCTTCCCCGGTGGAGTTGTGCATGGGGTGTGTTTGGAACATTTTGTTACCAGCCGAGTCCAAAATTCAGCCGTTGCCCATCTCAGCCCAGAAAGCAGGTAGAACAAGTTTTGTGGTGCCTTTCAGGTGCCTACCGGGGTACTGTAAAAACTACCAACAGAACTCGTTTCTGGCACCTTCCCCGGTGGAGTTGTGCATGGGGTGTGTTTGGAACATTTTGTCACCAGCCGAGTCCAAAATTCAGCGATTCCCCATCTCAGCCCAGAAAGCAAGTAGAACAAGTTTTGTGGTGCCTTTCAGCTGCCTACCGGGGTAGTGTAAAAACTACCAACAGAACTCGTTTCTGGCACCTTCCCCGGTGGAGTTGTGCATGGGGTGTGTTTGGAACATTTTGTCAGCAGCCGAGTCCAAAATTCAGCGATTCCCCATCTCAGCCCAGAAAGCAGGTAGAACAAGTTTTGTGGTGCCTTTCAGCTGCCTACCGGGGTAGTGTAAAAACTACCAACAGAACTCGTTTCTGGCACCTTCCCCGGTGGAGTTGTGCATGGGGTGTGTTTGGAACATTTTGTCACCAGCCGAGTCCAAAATTCAGCGATTCCCCATCTCAGCCCAGAAAGCAGGTAGAACAAGTTTTGTGGTGCCTTTCAGCTGCCTACCGGGGTAGTGTAAAAACTACCAACAGAACTCGTTTCTGGCACCTTCCCCGGTGGAGTTGTGCATGGGGTGTGTTTGGAACATTTTGTCACCAGCCGAGTCCAAAACTCAGCTGTTCACAGACTCTAGCCCAGAAAGCAGGTAGAACAAGTTTTGTGGTGCCTTTCAGCTGCCTACCGGGGTAGTGTAAAAACTACCAACAGAACTCGTTTCTGGCACCTTCCCCGGTGGAGTTGTGCATGGGGTGTGTGTGGAACATTTTGTCACCAGCCGAGTCCAAAATTCAGCTATCCCCCATCTCAGCCCAGAAAGCAGGTAGAACAAGTTTTGTGGTGCCTTTCAGCTGCCTACCGGGGTAGTGTAAAAACTACCAACAGAACTCGTTTCTGGCACCTTCCCCGGTGGAGTTGTGCATGGGGTGTGTTTGGAACATTTTGTCACCAGCCGAGTCCAAAATTCAGCGATTCCCCATCTCAGCCCAGAAAGCAGGTAGAACAAGTTTTGTGGTGCCTTTCAGCTGCCTACCGGGGTAGTGTAAAAACTACCAACAGAACTCGTTTCTGGCACCTTCCCCGGTGGAGTTGTGCATGGGGTGTGTTTGGAACATTTTGTCACCAGCCGAGTCCAAAATTCAGCGATTCCCCATCTCAGCCCAGAAAGCAGGTAGAACAAGTTTTGTGGTGCCTTTCAGCTGCCTACCGGGGTAGTGTAAAAACTACCAACAGAACTCGTTTCTGGCACCTTCCCCGGTGGAGTTGTGCATGGGGTGTGTTTGGAACATTTTGTCACCAGCCGAGTCCAAAATTCAGCTATCCCCCATCTCAGCCCAGAAAGCAGGTAGAACAAGTTTTGTGGTGCCTTTCTCTTGCCTACCGGGGTAGTGTAAAAACTACCAACAGAAGCTCGTTTCTGGCACCTTCCCCGGTGGAGTTGTGCATGGGGTGTGTTTGGAACATTTTGTCACCAGCCGAGTCCAAAATTCAGCGATTCCCCATCTCAGCCCAGAAAGCAGGTAGAACAAGTTTTGTGGTGCCTTTCAGCTGCCTACCGGGGTAGTGTAAAAACTACCAACAGAACTCGTTTCTGGCACCTTCCCCGGTGGAGTTGTGCATGGGCTGTGTTTGGAACATTTTGTCACCAGCCGAGTCCAAAATTCAGCGATTCCCCATCTCAGCCCAGAAAGCAGGTAGAACAAGTTTTGTGGTGCCTTTCAGCTGCCTACCGGGGTAGTGTAAAAACTACCAACAGAACTCGTTTCTGGCACCTTCCCCGGTGGAGTTGTGCATGGGCTGTGTTTGGAACATTTTGTCACCAGCCGAGTCCAAAATTCAGCGATTCCCCATCTCAGCCCAGAAAGCAGGTAGAACAAGTTTTGTGGTGCCTTTCAGCTGCCTACCGGGGTAGTGTAAAAACTACCAACAGAACTCGTTTCTGGCACCTTCCCCGGTGGAGTTGTGCATGGGGTGTGTTTGGAACATTTTGTCACCAGCCGAGTCCAAAATTCAGCTATCCCCCATCTCAGCCCAGAAAGCAGGTAGAACAAGTTTTGTGGTGCCTTTCTCTTGCCTACCGGGGTAGTGTAAAAACTACCAACAGAAGCTCGTTTCTGGCACCTTCCCCGGTGGAGTTGTGCATGGGGTGTGTTTGGAACATTTTGTCACCAGCCGAGTCCAAAATTCAGCGATTCCCCATCTCAGCCCAGAAAGCAGGTAGAACAAGTTTTGTGGTGCCTTTCAGCTGCCTACCGGGGTAGTGTAAAAACTACCAACAGAACTCGTTTCTGGCACCTTCCCCGGTGGAGTTGTGCATGGGCTGTGTTTGGAACATTTTGTCACCAGCCGAGTCCAAAATTCAGCGATTCCCCATCTCAGCCCAGAAAGCAGGTAGAACAAGTTTTGTGGTGCCTTTCAGCTGCCTACCGGGGTAGTGTAAAAACTACCAACAGAACTCGTTTCTGGCACCTTCCCCGGTGGAGTTGTGCATGGGGTGTGTTTGGAACATTTTGTCACCAGCCGAGTCCAAAATTCAGCGATTCCCCATCTCAGCCCAGAAAGCAGGTAGAACAAGTTTTGTGGTGCCTTTCAGCTGCCTACCGGGGTAGTGTAAAAACTACCAAGAGAACTCGTTTCTGGCACCTTCCCCGGTGGAGTTGTGCATGGGGTGTGTTTGGAACATTTTGTCAGCAGCCGAGTCCAAAATTCAGCGATTCCCCATCTCAGCCCAGAAAGCAGGTAGAACAAGTTTTATGGTGCCTTTCAGCTGCCTACCGGGGTAGTGTAAAAACTACCAACAGAACTCGTTTCTGGCACCTTCCCCGGTGGAGTTGTGCATGGGGTGTGTTTGGAACATTTTGTCACCAGCCGAGTCCAAAATTCAGCGATTCCCCATCTCAGCCCAGAAAGCAGGTAGAACAAGTTTTGTGGTGCCTTTCTCTTGCCTACCGGGGTAGTGTAAAAACTACCAACAGAAGCTCGTTTCTGGCACCTTCCCCGGTGGAGTTGTGCATGGGGTGTGTTTGGAACATTTTGTCACCAGCCGAGTCCAAAATTCAGCGATTCCCCATCTCAGCCCAGAAAGCAGGTAGAACAAGTTTTGTGGTGCCTTTCAGCTGCCTACCGGGGTAGTGTAAAAACTACCAACAGAACTCGTTTCTGGCACCTTCCCCGGTGGAGTTGTGCATGGGCTGTGTTTGGAACATTTTGTCACCAGCCGAGTCCAAAATTCAGCGATTCCCCATCTCAGCCCAGAAAGCAGGTAGAACAAGTTTTGTGGTGCCTTTCAGCTGCCTACCGGGGTAGTGTAAAAACTACCAACAGAACTCGTTTCTGGCACCTTCCCCGGTGGAGTTGTGCATGGGCTGTGTTTGGAACATTTTGTCACCAGCCGAGTCCAAAATTCAGCGATTCCCCATCTCAGCCCAGAAAGCAGGTAGAACAAGTTTTGTGGTGCCTTTCAGCTGCCTACCGGGGTAGTGTAAAAACTACCAACAGAACTCGTTTCTGGCACCTTCCCCGGTGGAGTTGTGCATGGGGTGTGTTTGGAACATTTTGTCACCAGCCGAGTCCAAAATTCAGCTATCCCCCATCTCAGCCCAGAAAGCAGGTAGAACAAGTTTTGTGGTGCCTTTCTCTTGCCTACCGGGGTAGTGTAAAAACTACCAACAGAAGCTCGTTTCTGGCACCTTCCCCGGTGGAGTTGTGCATGGGGTGTGTTTGGAACATTTTGTCACCAGCCGAGTCCAAAATTCAGCGATTCCCCATCTCAGCCCAGAAAGCAGGTAGAACAAGTTTTGTGGTGCCTTTCAGCTGCCTACCGGGGTAGTGTAAAAACTACCAACAGAACTCGTTTCTGGCACCTTCCCCGGTGGAGTTGTGCATGGGCTGTGTTTGGAACATTTTGTCACCAGCCGAGTCCAAAATTCAGCGATTCCCCATCTCAGCCCAGAAAGCAGGTAGAACAAGTTTTGTGGTGCCTTTCAGCTGCCTACCGGGGTAGTGTAAAAACTACCAACAGAACTCGTTTCTGGCACCTTCCCCGGTGGAGTTGTGCATGGGGTGTGTTTGGAACATTTTGTCACCAGCCGAGTCCAAAATTCAGCGATTCCCCATCTCAGCCCAGAAAGCAGGTAGAACAAGTTTTGTGGTGCCTTTCAGCTGCCTACCGGGGTAGTGTAAAAACTACCAAGAGAACTCGTTTCTGGCACCTTCCCCGGTGGAGTTGTGCATGGGGTGTGTTTGGAACATTTTGTCAGCAGCCGAGTCCAAAATTCAGCGATTCCCCATCTCAGCCCAGAAAGCAGGTAGAACAAGTTTTATGGTGCCTTTCAGCTGCCAACCGGGGTAGTGTAAAAACTACCAACAGAACTCGTTTCTGGCACCTTCCCCGGTGGAGTTGTGCATGGGGTGTGTTTGGAACATTTTGTCACCAGCCGAGTCCAAAATTCAGCGATTCTCCATCTCAGCCCAGAAAGCAGGTAGAACAAGTTTTGTGGTGCCTTTCTCTTGCCTACCGGGGTAGTGTAAAAACTACCAACAGAACTCGTTTCTGGCACCTTCCCCGGTGGAGTTGTGCATGGGGTGTGTTTGGAACATTTTGTCACCAGCCGAGTCCAAAATTCAGCGATTCCCCATCTCAGCCCAGAAAGCAGGTAGAACAAGTTTTGTGGTGCCTTTCAGCTGCCTACCGGGGTAGTGTAAAAACTACCAACAGAACTCGTTTCTGGCACCTTCCCCGGTGGAGTTGTGCATGGGGTGTGTTTGGAACATTTTGTCACCAGCCGAGTCCAAAATTCAGCTGATCCCCATCTCAGCCCAGAAAGCAGGTACAAAAAGTTTTGTGGTGCCTTTCAGCTGCCTACCGGGGTAGTGTAAAAACTACCAACAGAACTCATTTCTGGCACCTTCCCCGGTGGAGTTGTGCATGGGGTGTGTTTGGAACATTTTGTCACCAGCCGAGTCCAAAATTCAGCCGTTCCCCATCTCAGCCCAGAAAGCAGGTAGAACAAGTTTTGTGGTGCCTTTCAGCTGCCTACCGGGGTAGTGTAAAAACTACCAACAGAACTCGTTTCTGGCACCTTCCCCGGTGGAGTTGTGCATGGGGTGTGTTTGGAACATTTTGTCACCAGCCGAGTCCAAAATTCAGCGATTCCCCATCTCAGCCCAGAAAGCAGGTACAAAAAGTTTTGTGGTGCCTTTCAGCTGCCTACCGGGGTAGTGTAAAAACTACCAACAGAACTCGTTTCTGGCACCTTTGCCGGTGGAGGTGTGCATGGGGTGTGTTTGGAACATTTTGTCACCAGCCGAGTCCAAAATTCAGCGATTCCCCATCTCAGCCCAGAAAGCAGGTACAACAACTTTTGTGGTGCCTTTCAGGTGCCTACCGGGGTAGTGTAAAAACTACCAACAGAACTCGTTTCTGGCACCTTCCCCGGTGGAGTTGTGCATGGGGTGTGTTTGGAACATTTTGTCAGCAGCCGAGTCCAAAATTCAGCGATTCCCCATCTCAGCCCAGAAAGCAGGTAGAACAAGTTTTGTGGTGCCTTTCAGCTGCCTACCGGGGTAGTGTAAAAACTACCAACAGAACTCGTTTCTGGCACCTTCCCCGGTGGAGTTGTGCATGGGGTGTGTTTGGAACATTTTGTCAGCAGCCGAGTCCAAAATTCAGCGATTCCCCATCTCAGCCCAGAAAGCAGGTAGAACAAGTTTTGTGGTGCCTTTCAGCTGCCTACCGGGGTAGTGTAAAAACTACCAACAGAACTCGTTTCTGGCACCTTCCCCGGAGGAGTTGTGCATGGGGTGTGTTTGGAACATTTTGTCACCAGCCGAGTCCAAAACTCAGCTGTTCACAGACTCTAGCCCAGAAAGCAGGTAGAACAAGTTTTGTGGTGCCTTTCAGCTGCCTACCGGGGTAGTGTAAAAACTACCAACAGAACTCGTTTCTGGCACCTTCCCCGGTGGAGTTGTGCATGGGGTGTGTTTGGAACATTTTGTCACCAGCCGAGTCCAAAATTCAGCGATTCCCCATCTCAGCCCAGAAAGCAGGTAGAACAAGTTTTGTGGTGCCTTTCAGGTGCCTACCGGGGTAGTGTAAAAACTACCAACAGAACTCGTTTCTGGCACCTTCCCCGGTGGAGTTGTGCATGGGGTGTGTTTGGAACATTTTGTCACCAGCCGAGTCCAAAATTCAGCGATTCCCCATCTCAGCCCAGAAAGCAGGTAGAACAAGTTTTGTGGTGCCTTTCTCTTGCCTACCGGGGTAGTGTAAAAACTACCAACAGAACTCGTTTCTGGCACCTTCCCCGGTGGAGTTGTGCATGGGGTGTGTTTGGAACATTTTGTTACCAGCCGAGTCCAAAATTCAGCGATTCTCCATCTCAGCCCAGAAAGCAGGTAGAACAAGTTTTGTGGTGCCTTTCAGCTGCCTACCGGGGTAGTGTAAAAACTACCAACAGAACTCGTTTCTGGCACCTTCCCCGGTGGAGTTGTGCATGGGGTGTGTTTGGAACATTTTGTCACCAGCCGAGTCCAAAATTCAGCGATTCCCCATCTCAGCCCAGAAAGCAGGTAGAACAAGTTTTGTGGTGCCTTTCAGCTGCCTACCGGGGTAGTGTAAAAACTACCAACAGAACTCGTTTCTGGCACCTTCCCCGGTGGAGTTGTGCATGGGGTGTGTTTGGAACATTTTGTCACCAGCCGAGTCCAAAATTCAGCGATTCCCCATCTCAGCCCAGAAAGCAGGTAGAACAAGTTTTGTGGTGCCTTTCAGCTGCCTACCGGGGTACTGTAAAAACTACCAACAGAACTCGTTTCTGGCACCTTCCCCGGTGGAGTTGTGCATGGGGTGTGTTTGGAACATTTTGTCAGCAGCCGAGTCCAAAATTCAGCGATTCCCCATCTCAGCCCAGAAAGCAGGTAGAACAAGTTTTGTGGTGCCTTTCAGCTGCCTACCAAGGTAGTGTAAAAACTACCAACAGAACTCGTTTCTGGCACCTTCCCCGGTGGAGTTGTGCATGGGGTGTGTTTGGAACATTTTGTCACCAGCCGAGTCCAAAATTCAGCGATTCCCCATCTCAGCCCAGAAAGCAGGTAGAACAAGTTTTGTGGTGCCTTTCAGCTGCCTACCGGGGGTACTGTAAAAACTACCAACAGAACTCCTTTCTGGCACCTTCCCCGGTGGAGTTGTGCATGGGGTGTGTTTGGAACATTTTGTTACCAGCCGAGTCCAAAATTCAGCCGTTCCCCATCTCAGCCCAGAAAGCAGGTAGAACAAGTTTTGTGGTGCCTTTCAGCTGCCTACCGGGGTAGTGTAAAAACTACCAACAGAACTCGTTTCTGGCACCTTCCCCGGAGGAGTTGTGCATGGGGTGTGTTTGGAACATTTTGTCACCAGCCGAGTCCAAAACTCAGCTGTTCACAGACTCTAGCCCAGAAAGCAGGTAGAACAAGTTTTGTGGTGCCTTTCAGCTGCCTACCGGGGTAGTGTAAAAACTACCAACAGAACTCGTTTCTGGCACCTTCCCCGGTGGAGTTGTGCATGGGGTGTGTTTGGAACATTTTGTCACCAGCCGAGTCCAAAATTCAGCGATTCCCCATCTCAGCCCAGAAAGCAGGTACAACAAGTTTTGTGGTGCCTTTCAGCTGCCTACCGGGGTAGTGTAAAAACTACCAACAGAACTCGTTTCTGGCACCTTCCCCGGTGGAGTTGTGCATGGGCTGTGTTTGGAACATTTTGTCACCAGCCGAGTCCAAAATTCAGCGATTCCCCATCTCAGCCCAGAAAGCAGGTAGAACAAGTTTTGTGGTGCCTTTCAGCTGCCTACCGGGGTAGTGTAAAAACTACCAACAGAACTCGTTTCTGGCACCTTCCCCGGAGGAGTTGTGCATGGGGTGTGTTTGGAACATTTTGTCACCAGCCGAGTCCAAAACTCAGCTGTTCACAGACTCTAGCCCAGAAAGCAGGTAGAACAAGTTTTGTGGTGCCTTTCAGCTGCCTACCGGGGTAGTGTAAAAACTACCAACAGAACTCGTTTCTGGCACCTTCCCCGGTGGAGTTGTGCATGGGGTGTGTTTGGAACATTTTGTCACCAGCCGAGTCCAAAACTCAGCCGTTCCCCATCTCAGCCCAGAAAGCAGGTAGAACAAGTTTTGTGGTGCCTTTCAGGTGCCTACCGGGGTACTGTAAAAACTACCAACAGAACTCGTTTCTGGCACCTTCCCCGGTGGAGTTGTGCATGGGGTGTGTTTGGAACATTTTGTTACCAGCCGAGTCCAAAATTCAGCGATTCCCCATCTCAGCCCAGAAAGCAGGTAGAACAAGTTTTGTGGTGCCTTTCAGCTGCCTACCGGGGTAGTGTAAAAACTACCAACAGAACTCGTTTCTGGCACCTTCCCCGGTGGAGTTGTGCATGGGGTGTGTTTGGAACATTTTGTCACCAGCCGAGTCCAAAATTCAGCGATTCCCCATCTCAGCCCAGAAAGCAGGTAGAACAAGTTTTGTGGTGCCTTTCAGCTGCCTACCGGGGTAGTGTAAAAACTACCAACAGAACTCGTTTTTGGCACCTTCCCCGGTGGAGTTGTGCATGGGCTGTGTTTGGAACATTTTGTCACCAGCCGAGTCCAAAATTCAGCGATTCCCCATCTCAGCCCAGAAAGCAGGTAGAACAAGTTTTGTGGTGCCTTTCAGCTGCCTACCGGGGTAGTGTAAAAACTACCAACAGAACTCGTTTCTGGCACCTTCCCCGGTGGAGTTGTGCATGGGGTGTGTTTGGAACATTTTGTCACCAGCCAAGTCCAAAATTCAGCTATTCCCCATCTCAGCCCGGAAAGCAGGTAGAACAAGTTTTGTGGTGCCTTTCAGCTGCCTACCGGGGTAGTGTAAAAAATACCAACAGAACTCGTTTCTGGCACCTTCCCCGGTGGAGTTGTGCATGGGGTGTGTTTGGAACATTTTGTCACCAGCTGAGTCCAAAATTCAGCGATTCTCCATCTCAGCCCAGAAAGCAGGTAGAACAAGTTTTGTGGTGCCTTTCAGCTGCCTACCGGGGTAGTGTAAAAACTACCAACAGAAGTCGTTTCTGGCACCTTCCCCGGTGGAGTTGTGCATGGGGTGTGTTTGGAACATTTTGTCACCAGCCGAGTCCAAAATTCAGCGATTCCCCATCTCAGCCCAGAAAGCAGGTAGAACAAGTTTTGTGGTGCCTTTCAGCTGCCTACCGGGGTAGTGTAAAAACTACCAACAGAACTCGTTTCTGGCACCTTCCCCGGTGGAGTTGTGCATGGGGTGTGTTTGGAACATTTTGTCAGCAGCCGAGTCCAAAATTCAGCGATTCCCCATCTCAGCCCAGAAAGCAGGTAGAAAAACTTTTGTGGTGCCTTTCAGCTGCCTACCGGGGTAGTGTAAAAACTACCAACAGAACTCGTTTCTGGCACCTTCCCCGGTGGAGTTGTGCATGGGGTGTGTTTGGAACATTTTGTCACCAGCCGAGTCCAAAATTCAGCGATTCCCCATCTCAGCCCAGAAAGCAGGTAGAACAAGTTTTGTGGTGCCTTTCAGCTGCCTACCGGGGTAGTGTAAAAACTACCAACAGAACTCGTTTCTGGCACCTTCCCCGGTGGAGTTGTGCATGGGGTGTGTTTGGAACATTTTGTCACCAGCCGAGTCCAAAATTCAGCGATTCCCCATCTCAGCCCAGAAAGCAGGTAGAACAAGTTTTGTGGTGCCTTTCAGCTGCCTACCGGGGTAGTGTAAAAACTACCAACAGAACTCGTTTCTGGCACCTTCCCCGGTGGAGTTGTGCATGGGGTGTGTTTGGAACATTTTGTCACCAGCCGAGTCCAAAATTCAGCGATTCTCCATCTCAGCCCAGAAAGCAGGTAGAACAAGTTTTGTGGTGCCTTTCTCTTGCCTACCGGGGTAGTGTAAAAACTACCAACAGAACTCGTTTCTGGCACCTTCCCCGGTGGAGTTGTGCATGGGGTGTGTTTGGAACATTTTGTCACCAGCCGAGTCCAAAACTCAGTTGTTCACAGACTCTAGCCCAGAAAGCAGGTAGAACAAGTTTTGTGGTGCCTTTCAGCTGCCTACCGGGGTAGTGTAAAAACTACCAACAGAACTCGTTTCTGGCACTTTCCCCGGTGGAGGTGTGCATGGGGTGTGTTTGGAACATTTTGTCACCAGCCGAGTCCAAAATTCAGCGATTCTCCATCTCAGCCCAGAAAGCAGGTAGAACAAGTTTTGTGGTGCCTTTCAGCTGCCTACCGGGGTAGTGTAAAAACTACCAACAGAACTCGTTTCTGGCACCTTCCCCGGTGGAGTTGTGCATGGGGTGTGTTTGGAACATTTTGTCACCAGCCGAGTCCAAAATTCAGCGATTCCCCATCTCAGCCCAGAAAGCAGGTAGAACAAGTTTTGTGGTGCCTTTCAGCTGCCTACCGGGGTAGTGTAAAAACTACCAACAGAACTCCTTTCTGGCACCTTCCCCGGTGGAGTTGTGCATGGGGTGTGTTTGGAACATTTTGTCACCAGCCGAGTCCAAAATTCAGCGATTCCCCATCTCAGCCCAGAAAGCAGGTACAACAAGTTTTGTGGTGCCTTTCAGCTGCCTACCGGGGTAGTGTAAAAACTACCAACAGAACTCGTTTCTGGCACCTTCCCCGGTGGAGTTGTGCATGGGCTGTGTTTGGAACATTTTGTCACCAGCCGAGTCCAAAATTCAGCGATTCCCCATCTCAGCCCAGAAAGCAGGTAGAACAAGTTTTGTGGTGCCTTTCAGCTGCCTACCGGGGTAGTGTAAAAACTACCAACAGAACTCGTTTCTGGCACCTTCCCCGGAGGAGTTGTGCATGGGGTGTGTTTGGAACATTTTGTCACCAGCCGAGTCCAAAACTCAGCTGTTCACAGACTCTAGCCCAGAAAGCAGGTAGAACAAGTTTTGTGGTGCCTTTCAGCTGCCTACCGGGGTAGTGTAAAAACTACCAACAGAACTCGTTTCTGGCACCTTCCCCGATGGAGTTGTGCATGGGGTGTGTTTGGAACATTTTGTCACCAGCCGAGTCCAAAATTCAGCGATTCCCCATCTCAGCCCAGAAAGCAGGTAGAACAAGTTTTGTGGTGCCTTTCAGCTGCCTACCGGGGTAGTGTAAAAACTACCAACAGAACTCGTTTCTGGCACCTTCCCCGGTGGAGTTGTGCATGGGGTGTGTTTGGAACATTTTGTCACCAGCCGAGTCCAAAATTCAGCGATTCCCCATCTCAGCCCTGAAAGCAGGTAGAACAACTTTTGTGGTGCCTTTCAGCTGCCTACCGGGGTACTGTAAAAACTACCAACAGAACTCGTTTCTGGCACCTTCCCCGGTGGAGTTGTGCATGGGGTGTGTTTGGAACATTTTGTCACCAGCCGAGTCCAAAATTCAGCGATTCCCCATCTCAGCCCAGAAAGCAGGTAGAACAAGTTTTGTGGTGCCTTTCAGCTGCCTACCGGGGTAGTGTAAAAACTACCAACAGAACTCGTTTCTGGCACCTTCCCCGGTGGAGTTGTGCATGGGCTGTGTTTGGAACATTTTGTCACCAGCCGAGTCCAAAATTCAGCGATTCCCCATCTCAGCCCAGAAAGCAGGTAGAACAAGTTTTGTGGTGCCTTTCAGCTGCCTACCGGGGTAGTGTAAAAACTACCAACAGAACTCGTTTCTGGCACCTTCCCCGGTGGAGTTGTGCATGGCGTGTGTTTGGAACATTTTGTCACCAGCCGAGTCCAAAATTCAGCGATTCCCCATCTCAGCCCAGAAAGCAGGTAGAACAAGTTTTGTGGTGCCTTTCTCTTGCCTACCGGGGTAGTGTAAAAACTACCAACAGAACTCGTTTCTGGCACCTTTGCCGGTGGAGGTGTGCATGGGGTGTGTTTGGAACATTTTGTCACCAGCCGAGTCCAAAATTCAGCGATTCCCCATCTCAGCCCAGAAAGCAGGTAGAACAAGTTTTATGGTGCCTTTCAGCTGCCAACCGGGGTAGTGTAAAAACTACCAACAGAACTCGTTTCTGGCACCTTCCCCGGTGGAGGTGTGCATGGGGTGTGTTTGGAACATTTTGTCACCAGCCGAGTCCAAAATTCAGCGATTCCCCATCTCAGCCCAGAAAGCAGGTAGAACAAGTTTTGTGGTGCCTTTCAGCTGCCTACCGGGGTAGTGTAAAAACTACCAACAGAACTCGTTTCTGGCACCTTCCCCGGTGGAGTTGTGCATGGGGTGTGTTTGGAACATTTTGTCACCAGCCGAGTCCAAAATTCAGCGATTCCCCATCTCAGCCCAGAAAGCAGGTAGAACAAGTTTTGTGGTGCCTTTCTCTTGCCTACCGGGGTAGTGTAAAAACTACCAACAGAACTCGTTTCTGGCACCTTCCCCGGTGGAGCTGTGCATGGGGTGTGTTTGGAACATTTTGTCACCAGCCGAGTCCAAAATTCAGCCGTTCCCCATCTCAGCCCAGAAAGCAGGTAGAACAAGTTTTGTGGTGCCTTTCAGCTGCCTACCGGGGTAGTGTAAAAACTACCAACAGAACTCGTTTCTGGCACCTTCCCCGGAGGAGTTGTGCATGGGGTGTGTTTGGAACATTTTGTCACCAGCCGAGTCCAAAATTCAGCGATTCTCCATCTCAGCCCAGAAAGCAGGTAGAACAAGTTTTGTGGTGCCTTTCTCTTGCCTACCGGGGTAGTGTAAAAACTACCAAGAGAACTCGTTTCTGGCACCTTCCCCGGTGGAGTTGTGCATGGGCTGTGTTTGGAACATTTTGTCACCAGCCGAGTCCAAAATTCAGCGATTCCCCATCTCAGCCCAGAAAGCAGGTAGAACAAGTTTTGTGGTGCCTTTCAGCTGCCTACCGGGGTAGTGTAAAAACTACCAACAGAACTCGTTTCTGGCACCTTCCCCGGTGGAGTTGTGCATGGGGTGTGTTTGGAACATTTTGTTACCAGCCGAGTCCAAAATTCAGCCGTTGCCCATCTCAGCCCAGAAAGCAGGTAGAACAAGTTTTGTGGTGCCTTTCAGGTGCCTACCGGGGTACTGTAAAAACTACCAACAGAACTCGTTTCTGGCACCTTCCCCGGTGGAGTTGTGCATGGGGTGTGTTTGGAACATTTTGTCACCAGCCGAGTCCAAAATTCAGCGATTCCCCATCTCAGCCCAGAAAGCAAGTAGAACAAGTTTTGTGGTGCCTTTCAGCTGCCTACCGGGGTAGTGTAAAAACTACCAACAGAACTCGTTTCTGGCACCTTCCCCGGTGGAGTTGTGCATGGGGTGTGTTTGGAACATTTTGTCAGCAGCCGAGTCCAAAATTCAGCGATTCCCCATCTCAGCCCAGAAAGCAGGTAGAACAAGTTTTGTGGTGCCTTTCAGCTGCCTACCGGGGTAGTGTAAAAACTACCAACAGAAGTCGTTTCTGGCACCTTCCCCGGTGGAGTTGTGCATGGGGTGTGTTTGGAACATTTTGTCACCAGCCGAGTCCAAAATTCAGCGATTCCCCATCTCAGCCCAGAAAGCAGGTAGAACAAGTTTTGTGGTGCCTTTCAGCTGCCTACCGGGGTAGTGTAAAAACTACCAACAGAACTCGTTTCTGGCACCTTCCCCGGTGGAGTTGTGCATGGGGTGTGTTTGGAACATTTTGTCACCAGCCGAGTCCAAAACTCAGCTGTTCACAGACTCTAGCCCAGAAAGCAGGTAGAACAAGTTTTGTGGTGCCTTTCAGCTGCCTACCGGGGTAGTGTAAAAACTACCAACAGAACTCGTTTCTGGCACCTTCCCCGGTGGAGTTGTGCATGGGGTGTGTTTGGAACATTTTGTCACCAGCCGAGTCCAAAATTCAGCTATCCCCCATCTCAGCCCAGAAAGCAGGTAGAACAAGATTTGTGGTGCCTTTCTCTTGCCTACCGGGGTAGTGTAAAAACTACCAACAGAACTCGTTTCTGGCACCTTCCCCGGTGGAGTTGTGCATGGGGTGTGTTTGGAACATTTTGTCACCGGCCGACTCTAAAATTCATCGTTTCCCCATCTCAGCCCAGAAAGCAGGTAGAACAAGTTTTGTGGTGCCTTTCTCTTGCCTACCGGGGTAGTGTAAAAACTACCAACAGAAGCTCGTTTCTGGCACCTTCCCCGGTGGAGTTGTGCATGGGGTGTGTTTGGAACATTTTGTCACCAGCCGAGTCCAAAATTCAGCGATTCCCCATCTCAGCCCAGAAAGCAGGTAGAACAAGTTTTGTGGTGCCTTTCAGCTGCCTACCGGGGTAGTGTAAAAACTACCAACAGAACTCGTTTCTGGCACCTTCCCCGGTGGAGTTGTGCATGGGCTGTGTTTGGAACATTTTGTCACCAGCCGAGTCCAAAATTCAGCGATTCCCCATCTCAGCCCAGAAAGCAGGTAGAACAAGTTTTGTGGTGCCTTTCAGCTGCCTACCGGGGTAGTGTAAAAACTACCAACAGAACTCGTTTCTGGCACCTTCCCCGGTGGAGTTGTGCATGGGGTGTGTTTGGAACATTTTGTCACCAGCCGAGTCCAAAATTCAGCGATTCCCCATCTCAGCCCAGAAAGCAGGTAGAACAAGTTTTGTGGTGCCTTTCTCTTGCCTACCGGGGTAGTGTAAAAACTACCAAGAGAACTCGTTTCTGGCACCTTCCCCGGTGGAGTTGTGCATGGGGTGTGTTTGGAACATTTTGTCAGCAGCCGAGTCCAAAATTCAGCGATTCCCCATCTCAGCCCAGAAAGCAGGTAGAACAAGTTTTATGGTGCCTTTCAGCTGCCAACCGGGGTAGTGTAAAAACTACCAACAGAACTCGTTTCTGGCACCTTCCCCGGTGGAGTTGTGCATGGGGTGTGTTTGGAACATTTTGTCACCAGCCGAGTCCAAAATTCAGCGATTCTCCATCTCAGCCCAGAAAGCAGGTAGAACAAGTTTTGTGGTGCCTTTCTCTTGCCTACCGGGGTAGTGTAAAAACTACCAACAGAACTCGTTTCTGGCACCTTCCCCGGTGGAGTTGTGCATGGGGTGTGTTTGGAACATTTTGTCACCAGCCGAGTCCAAAATTCAGCGATTCCCCATCTCAGCCCAGAAAGCAGGTAGAACAAGTTTTGTGGTGCCTTTCAGCTGCCTACCGGGGTAGTGTAAAAACTACCAACAGAACTCGTTTCTGGCACCTTCCCCGGTGGAGTTGTGCATGGGGTGTGTTTGGAACATTTTGTCACCAGCCGAGTCCAAAATTCAGCTGATCCCCATCTCAGCCCAGAAAGCAGGTACAAAAAGTTTTGTGGTGCCTTTCAGCTGCCTACCGGGGTAGTGTAAAAACTACCAACAGAACTCATTTCTGGCACCTTCCCCGGTGGAGTTGTGCATGGGGTGTGTTTGGAACATTTTGTCAGCAGCCGAGTCCA
Source organism: Falco biarmicus (assembly GCF_023638135.1). NCBI lineage: Eukaryota > Metazoa > Chordata > Aves > Falconiformes > Falconidae > Falco > Falco biarmicus. The sequence goes on from NW_026611736.1 coordinate 50,682, forward strand.
AAAATCAGCGATTCTCCATCTCAGCCCAGAAAGCAGGTAGAACAAGTTTTGTGGTGCCTTTCAGCTGCCTACCGGGGTAGTGTAAAAACTACCAACAGAACTCGTTTCTGGCACCTTTGCCGGTGGAGGTGTGCATGGGGTGTGTTTGGAACATTTTGTCACCAGCCGAGTCCAAAATTCAGCGATTCCCCATCTCAGCCCAGAAAGCAGGTACAACAACTTTTGTGGTGCCTTTCAGGTGCCTACCGGGGTAGTGTAAAAACTACCAACAGAACTCGTTTCTGGCACCTTCCCCGGTGGAGTTGTGCATGGGGTGTGTTTGGAACATTTTGTCACCAGCCGAGTCCAAAATTCAGCGATTCCCCATCTCAGCCCAGAAAGCAGGTAGAACAAGTTTTGTGGTGCCTTTCAGCTGCCTACCGGGGTACTGTAAAAACTACCAACAGAACTCGTTTCTGGCACCTTCCCCGGTGGAGTTGTGCATGGGGTGTGTTTGGAACATTTTGTCAGCAGCCGAGTCCAAAATTCAGCGATTCCCCATCTCAGCCCAGAAAGCAGGTAGAACAAGTTTTGTGGTGCCTTTCAGCTGCCTACCGGGGTAGTGTAAAAACTACCAACAGAACTCGTTTCTGGCACCTTCCCCGGAGGATTTGTGCATGGGGTGTGTTTGGAACATTTTGTCACCAGCCGAGTCCAAAACTCAGCTGTTCACAGACTCTAGCCCAGAAAGCAGGTAGAACAAGTTTTGTGGTGCCTTTCAGCTGCCTACCGGGGTAGTGTAAAAACTACCAACAGAACTCATTTCTGGCACCTTCCCCGGTGGAGTTGTGCATGGGGTGTGTTTGGAACATTTTGTCACCAGCCGAGTCCAAAATTCAGCGATTCCCCATCTCAGCCCAGAAAGCAGGTAGAACAAGTTTTGTGGTGCCTTTCAGGTGCCTACCGGGGTAGTGTAAAAACTACCAACAGAACTCGTTTCTGGCACCTTCCCCGGTGGAGTTGTGCATGGGGTGTGTTTGGAACATTTTGTCACCAGCCGAGTCCAAAATTCAGCGATTCCCCATCTCAGCCCAGAAAGCAGGTAGAACAAGTTTTGTGGTGCCTTTCTCTTGCCTACCGGGGTAGTGTAAAAACTACCAACAGAACTCGTTTCTGGCACCTTCCCCGGTGGAGTTGTGCATGGGGTGTGTTTGGAACATTTTGTCACCAGCCGAGTCAAAAATTCAGCGATTCCCCATCTCAGCCCAGAAAGCAGGTAGAACAAGTTTTGTGGTGCCTTTCAGCTGCCTACCGGGGTACTGTAAAAACTACCAACAGAACTCGTTTCTGGCACCTTTGCCGGTGGAGGTGTGCATGGGGTGTGTTTGGAACATTTTGTCACCAGCCGAGTCCAAAATTCAGCGATTCCCCATCTCAGCCCAGAAAGCAGGTAGAACAAGTTTTGTGGTGCCTTTCAGCTGCCTACCGGGGTAGTGTAAAAACTACCAACAGAACTCGTTTCTGGCACCTTCCCCGGTGGAGTTGTGCATGGGGTGTGTTTGGAACATTTTGTTACCAGCCGAGTCCAAAATTCAGCCGTTCCCCATCTCAGCCCAGAAAGCAGGTAGAACAAGTTTTGTGGTGCCTTTCAGCTGCCTACCGGGGTAGTGTAAAAACTACCAACAGAACTCGTTTCTGGCACCTTCCCCGGTGGAGCTGTGCATGGGGTGTGTTTGGAACATTTTGTTACCAGCCGAGTCCAAAATTCAGCCGTTCCCCATCTCAGCCCAGAAAGCAGGTAGAACAAGTTTTGTGGTGCCTTTCAGCTGCCTACCGGGGTAGTGTAAAAACTACCAACAGAACTCGTTTCTGGCACCTTCCCCGGTGGAGTTGTGCATGGGGTGTGTTTGGAACATTTTGTCACCAGCCGAGTCCAAAATTCAGCGATTCCCCATCTCAGCCCAGAAAGCAGGTAGAACAAGTTTTGTGGTGCCTTTCAGCTGCCTACCGGGGTAGTGTAAAAACTACCAACAGAACTCGTTTCTGGCACCTTCCCCGGTGGAGTTGTGCATGGGGTGTGTTTGGAACATTTTGTCAGCAGCCGAGTCCAAAATTCAGCGATTCTCCATCTCAGCCCAGAAAGCAGGTAGAACAAGTTTTGTGGTGCCTTTCAGCTGCCTACCGGGGTAGTGTAAAAACTACCAACAGAACTCCTTTCTGGCACCTTTGCCGGTGGAGCTGTGCATGGGGTGTGTTTGGAACATTTTGTCACCAGCCGAGTCCAAAATTCAGCGATTCCCCATCTCAGCCCAGAAAGCAGGTAGAACAAGTTTTGTGGTGCCTTTCTCTTGCCTACCGGGGTAGTGTAAAAACTACCAACAGAACTCGTTTCTGGCACCTTCCCCGGTGGAGTTGTGCATGGGGTGTGTTTGGAACATTTTGTCACCAGCCGAGTCCAAAATTCAGCGATTCCCCATCTCAGCCCAGAAAGCAGGTAGAACAAGTTTTGTGGTGCCTTTCTCTTGCCTACCGGGGTAGTGTAAAAACTACCAACAGAACTCGTTTCTGGCACCTTCCCCGGTGGAGTTGTGCATGGGGTGTGTTTGGAACATTTTGTTACCAGCCGAGTCCAAAATTCAGCGATTCTCCATCTCAGCCCAGAAAGCAGGTAGAACAAGTTTTGTGGTGCCTTTCAGCTGCCTACCGGGGTAGTGTAAAAACTACCAACAGAACTCGTTTCTGGCACCTTCCCCGGTGGAGTTGTGCATGGGGTGTGTTTGGAACATTTTGTCACCAGCCGAGTCCAAAATTCAGCGATTCCCCATCTCAGCCCAGAAAGCAGGTAGAACAAGTTTTGTGGTGCCTTTCAGCTGCCTACCGGGGTAGTGTAAAAACTACCAACAGAACTCGTTTCTGGCACCTTCCCCGGTGGAGTTGTGCATGGGGTGTGTTTCGAACATTTTGTCACCAGCCGAGTCCAAAATTCAGCTGATCCCCATCTCAGCCCAGAAAGCAGGTAGAACAAGTTTTGTGGTGCCTTTCAGCTGCCTACCGGGGTACTGTAAAAACTACCAACAGAACTCGTTTCTGGCACCTTTGCCGGTGGAGGTGTGCATGGGGTGTGTTTGGAACATTTTGTCACCAGCCGAGTCCAAAATTCAGCGATTCCCCATCTCAGCCCAGAAAGCAGGTAGAACAAGTTTTGTGGTGCCTTTCAGCTGCCTACCGGGGTAGTGTAAAAACTACCAACAGAACTCGTTTCTGGCACCTTCCCCGGTGGAGTTGTGCATGGGGTGTGTTTGGAACATTTTGTTACCAGCCGAGTCCAAAATTCAGCCGTTCCCCATCTCAGCCCAGAAAGCAGGTAGAACAAGTTTTGTGGTGCCTTTCAGCTGCCTACCGGGGTAGTGTAAAAACTGCCAACAGAACTCGTTTCTGGCACCTTCCCCGGTGGAGCTGTGCATGGGGTGTGTTTGGAACATTTTGTTACCAGCCGAGTCCAAAATTCAGCCGTTCCCCATCTCAGCCCAGAAAGCAGGTAGAACAAGTTTTGTGGTGCCTTTCAGCTGCCTACCGGGGTAGTGTAAAAACTACCAACAGAACTCGTTTCTGGCACCTTCCCCGGTGGAGTTGTGCATGGGGTGTGTTTGGAACATTTTGTCACCAGCCGAGTCCAAAATTCAGCTATTCCCCATCTCAGCCCAGAAAGCAGGTAGAACAAGTTTTGTGGTGCCTTTCTCTTGCCTACCGGGGTAGTGTAAAAACTACCAACAGAACTCGTTTCTGGCACCTTCCCCGGTGGAGTTGTGCATGGGGTGTGTTTGGAACATTTTGTCAGCAGCCGAGTCCAAAATTCAGCGATTCTCCATCTCAGCCCAGAAAGCAGGTAGAACAAGTTTTGTGGTGCCTTTCAGCTGCCTACCGGGGTAGTGTAAAAACTACCAACAGAACTCCTTTCTGGCACCTTTGCCGGTGGAGCTGTGCATGGGGTGTGTTTGGAACATTTTGTCACCAGCCGAGTCCAAAATTCAGCGATTCCCCATCTCAGCCCAGAAAGCAGGTAGAACAAGTTTTGTGGTGCCTTTCTCTTGCCTACCGGGGTAGTGTAAAAACTACCAACAGAACTCGTTTCTGGCACCTTCCCCGGTGGAGTTGTGCATGGGGTGTGTTTGGAACATTTTGTCACCAGCCGAGTCCAAAATTCAGCGATTCCCCATCTCAGCCCAGAAAGCAGGTAGAACAAGTTTTGTGGTGCCTTTCTCTTGCCTACCGGGGTAGTGTAAAAACTACCAACAGAACTCGTTTCTGGCACCTTCCCCGGTGGAGTTGTGCATGGGGTGTGTTTGGAACATTTTGTTACCAGCCGAGTCCAAAATTCAGCGATTCTCCATCTCAGCCCAGAAAGCAGGTAGAACAAGTTTTGTGGTGCCTTTCAGCTGCCTACCGGGGTAGTGTAAAAACTACCAACAGAACTCGTTTCTGGCACCTTCCCCGGTGGAGTTGTGCATGGGGTGTGTTTGGAACATTTTGTCACCAGCCGAGTCCAAAATTCAGCGATTCCCCATCTCAGCCCAGAAAGCAGGTAGAACAAGTTTTGTGGTGCCTTTCAGCTGCCTACCGGGGTAGTGTAAAAACTACCAACAGAACTCGTTTCTGGCACCTTCCCCGGTGGAGGTGTGCATGGGGTGTGTTTGGAACATTTTGTCACCAGCCGAGTCCAAAATTCAGCCGTTCCCCATCTCTAGGCCAGAAAGCAGGTAGAACAAGTTTTGTGGTGCCTTTCAGCTGCCTACCGGGGTAGTGTAAAAACTACCAACAGAACTTGTTTCTGGCACCGTCCCCGGTGGAGTTGTGCATGGGGTGTGTTTGGAACATTTTGTTACCAGCCGAGTCCAAAATTCAGCCGTTCCCCATCTCAGCCCAGAAAGCAGGTAGAACAAGTTTTGTGGTGCCTTTTTCTTGCCTACCGGGGTAGTGTAAAAACTACCAACAGAACTCGTTTCTGGCACCTTCCCCGGTGGAGCTGTGCATGGGGTGTGTTTGGAACATTTTGTTACCAGCCGAGTCCAAAATTCAGCCGTTCCCCATCTCAGCCCAGAAAGCAGGTAGAACAAGTTTTGTGGTGCCTTTCAGCTGCCTACCGGGGTAGTGTAAAAACTACCAACAGAACTCGTTTCTGGCACCTTCCCCGGTGGAGTTGTGCATGGGGTGTGTTTGGAACATTTTGTCACCAGCCGAGTCCAAAATTCAGCGATTCCCCATCTCAGCCCAGAAAGCAGGTAGAACAAGTTTTGTGGTGCCTTTCAGCTGCCTACCGGGGTAGTGTAAAAACTACCAACAGAACTCGTTTCTGGCACCTTCCCCGGTGGAGTTGTGCATGGGGTGTGTTTGGAACATTTTGTCACCAGCCGAGTCCAAAATTCAGCGATTCTCCATCTCAGCCCAGAAAGCAGGTAGAACAAGTTTTGTGGTGCCTTTCAGCTGCCTACCGGGGTACTGTAAAAACTACCAACAGAACTCCTTTCTGGCACCTTTGCCGGTGGAGCTGTGCATGGGGTGTGTTTGGAACATTTTGTCACCAGCCGAGTCCAAAATTCAGCTGATCCCCATCTCAGCCCAGAAAGCAGGTAGAACAAGTTTTGTGGTGCCTTTCAGGTGCCTACCGGGGTACTGTAAAAACTACCAACAGAACTCGTTTCTGGCACCTTCCCCGGTGGTGTTGTGCATGGGGTGTGTTTGGAACATTTTGTCACCAGCCGAGTCAAAAATTCAGCGATTCCCCATCTCAGCCCAGAAAGCAGGTAGAACAAGTTTTGTGGTGCCTTTCAGCTGCCTACCGGGGTACTGTAAAAACTACCAACAGAACTCGTTTCTGGCACCTTTGCCGGTGGAGGTGTGCATGGGGTGTGTTTGGAACATTTTGTCACCAGCCGAGTCCAAAATTCAGCGATTCCCCATCTCAGCCCAGAAAGCAGGTAGAACAAGTTTTGTGGTGCCTTTCTCTTGCCTACCGGGGTAGTGTAAAAACTACCAACAGAACTCGTTTCTGGCACCTTCCCCGGTGGAGTTGTGCATGGGGTGTGTTTGGAACATTTTGTTACCAGCCGAGTCCAAAATTCAGCGATTCTCCATCTCAGCCCAGAAAGCAGGTAGAACAAGTTTTGTGGTGCCTTTCAGCTGCCTACCGGGGTAGTGTAAAAACTACCAACAGAACTCGTTTCTGGCACCTTCCCCGGTGGAGTTGTGCATGGGGTGTGTTTGGAACATTTTGTCACCAGCCGAGTCCAAAATTCAGCGATTCCCCATCTCAGCCCAGAAAGCAGGTAGAACAAGTTTTGTGGTGCCTTTCAGCTGCCTACCGGGGTAGTGTAAAAACTACCAACAGAACTCGTTTCTGGCACCTTCCCCGGTGGAGGTGTGCATGGGGTGTGTTTGGAACATTTTGTTACCAGCCGAGTCCAAAATTCAGCCGTTCCCCATCTCAAGCCCAGAAAGCAGGTAGAACAAGTTTTGTGGTGCCTTTCAGCTGCCTACCGGGGTAGTGTAAAAACTACCAACGGAACTCGTTTCTGGCACCTTCCCCGGTGGAGTTGTGCATGGGGTGTGTTTGGAACATTTTGTCACCAGCCGAGTCCAAAATTCAGTGATTCCCCATCTCAGCCCAGAAAGCAGGTAGAACAAGTTTTGTGGTGCCTTTCAGCTGCCTACCGGGGTAGTGTAAAAACTACCAACAGAACTTGTTTCTGGCACCGTCCCCGGTGGAGTTGTGCATGGGGTGTGTTTGGAACATTTTGTTACCAGCCGAGTCCAAAATTCAGCCGTTCCCCATCTCAGCCCAGAAAGCAGGTAGAACAAGTTTTGTGGTGCCTTTTTCTTGCCTACCGGGGTAGTGTAAAAACTACCAACAGAACTCGTTTCTGGCACCTTCCCCGGTGGAGCTGTGCATGGGGTGTGTTTGGAACATTTTGTTACCAGCCGAGTCCAAAATTCAGCCGTTCCCCATCTCAGCCCAGAAAGCAGGTAGAACAAGTTTTGTGGTGCCTTTCAGCTGCCTACCGGGGTAGTGTAAAAACTACCAACAGAACTCGTTTCTGGCACCTTCCCCGGTGGAGTTGTGCATGGGGTGTGTTTGGAACATTTTGTCACCAGCCGAGTCCAAAATTCAGCGATTCTCCATCTCAGCCCAGAAAGCAGGTAGAAAAACTTTTGTGGTGCCTTTCAGCTGCCTACCGGGGTAGTGTAAAAACTACCAACAGAACTCGTTTCTGGCACCTTCCCCGGTGGAGTTGTGCATGGGGTGTGTTTGGAACATTTTGTCACCAGCCGAGTCCAAAATTCAGCGATTCTCCATCTCAGCCCAGAAAGCAGGTAGAACAAGTTTTGTGGTGCCTTTCAGCTGCCTACCGGGGTACTGTAAAAACTACCAACAGAACTCCTTTCTGGCACCTTTGCCGGTGGAGCTGTGCATGGGGTGTGTTTGGAACATTTTGTCACCAGCCGAGTCCAAAATTCAGCTGATCCCCATCTCAGCCCAGAAAGCAGGTAGAACAAGTTTTGTGGTGCCTTTCAGCTGCCTACCGGGGTAGTGTAAAAACTACCAACAGAACTCGTTTCTGGCACCTTCCCCGGTGGTGTTGTGCATGGGGTGTGTTTGGAACATTTTGTCACCAGCCGAGTCAAAAATTCAGCGATTCCCCATCTCAGCCCAGAAAGCAGGTAGAAAAACTTTTGTGGTGCCTTTCAGCTGCCTACCGGGGTACTGTAAAAACTACCAACAGAACTCGTTTCTGGCACCTTTGCCGGTGGAGGTGTGCATGGGGTGTGTTTGGAACATTTTGTCACCAGCCGAGTCCAAAATTCAGCGATTCCCCATCTCAGCCCAGAAAGCAGGTAGAACAAGTTTTGTGGTGCCTTTCAGCTGCCTACCGGGGTAGTGTAAAAACTACCAACAGAACTCGTTTCTGGCACCTTCCCCGGTGGAGTTGTGCATGGGGTGTGTTTGGAACATTTTGTTACCAGCCGAGTCCAAAATTCAGCCGTTCCCCATCTCAGCCCAGAAAGCAGGTAGAACAAGTTTTGTGGTGCCTTTCAGCTGCCTACCGGGGTAGTGTAAAAACTACCAACAGAACTCGTTTCTGGCACCTTCCCCGGTGGAGCTGTGCATGGGGTGTGTTTGGAACATTTTGTTACCAGCCGAGTCCAAAATTCAGCCGTTCCCCATCTCAGCCCAGAAAGCAGGTAGAACAAGTTTTGTGGTGCCTTTCAGCTGCCTACCGGGGTAGTGTAAAAACTACCAACAGAACTCGTTTCTGGCACCTTCCCCGGTGGAGTTGTGCATGGGGTGTGTTTGGAACATTTTGTCACCAGCCGAGTCCAAAATTCAGCGATTCCCCATCTCAGCCCAGAAAGCAGGTAGAACAAGTTTTGTGGTGCCTTTCAGCTGCCTACCGGGGTAGTGTAAAAACTACCAACAGAACTCGTTTCTGGCACCTTCCCCGGTGGAGTTGTGCATGGGGTGTGTTTGGAACATTTTGTCAGCAGCCGAGTCCAAAATTCAGCGATTCTCCATCTCAGCCCAGAAAGCAGGTAGAACAAGTTTTGTGGTGCCTTTCAGCTGCCTACCGGGGTAGTGTAAAAACTACCAACAGAACTCCTTTCTGGCACCTTTGCCGGTGGAGCTGTGCATGGGGTGTGTTTGGAACATTTTGTCACCAGCCGAGTCCAAAATTCAGCGATTCCCCATCTCAGCCCAGAAAGCAGGTAGAACAAGTTTTGTGGTGCCTTTCAGCTGCCTACCGGGGTAGTGTAAAAACTACCAACAGAACTCGTTTCTGGCACCTTCCCCGGTGGAGGTGTGCATGGGGTGTGTTTGGAACATTTTGTCACCAGCCGAGTCCAAAATTCAGCGATTCCCCATCTCAGCCCAGAAAGCAGGTAGAACAAGTTTTGTGGTGCCTTTCAGCTGCCTACCGGGGTAGTGTAAAAACTACCAACAGAACTCGTTTCTGGCACCTTCCCCGGTGGAGTTGTGCATGGGGTGTGTTTGGAACATTTTGTCACCAGCCGAGTCCAAAATTCAGCCGTTCCCCATCTCTAGGCCAGAAAGCAGGTAGAACAAGTTTTGTGGTGCCTTTCAGGTGCCTACCGGGGTAGTGTAAAAACTACCAACAGAACTCATTTCTGGAACCTTTGCCGGTGGAGGTGTGCATGGGGTGTGTTTGGAACATTTTGTCACCAGCCGAGTCCAAAATTCAGCTGATCCCCATCTCAGCCCAGAAAGCAGGTAGAAAAACTTTTGTGGTGCCTTTCTGCTGCCTCCCGGAGCAATGTAAAAACTACCAAGAGAACTCCTTTCTGGCACCTTCCCCGGTGGAGTTGTGCATGGGGTGTGTTTGGAACATTTTGTCACCAGCCGAGTCCAAAATTCAGCGATTCCCCATCTCAGCCCAGAAAGCAGGTAGAACAAGTTTTGTGGTGCCTTTCAGCTGCCTACCGGGGTAGTGTAAAAACTACCAACAGAACTCGTTTCTGGCACCTTCCCCGGTGGAGTTGTGCATGGGGTGTGTTTGGAACATTTTGTCACCAGCCGAGTCCAAAATTCAGCGATTCCCCATCTCAGCCCAGAAAGCAGGTAGAACAAGTTTTGTGGTGCCTTTCAGCTGCCTACCGGGGTAGTGTAAAAACTACCAACAGAACTCGTTTCTGGCACCTTCTCCGGTGGAGGTGTGCATGGGGTGTGTTTGGAACATTTTGTCACCAGCCGAGTCCAAAATTCAGCGATTCCCCATCTCAGCCCAGAAAGCAGGTAGAACAACTTTTGTGGTGCCTTTCAGGTGCCTACCGGGGTAGTGTAAAAACTACCAACAGAAGTCGTTTCTGGCACCTTCCCCGGTGGAGTTGTGCATGGGGTGTGTTTGGAACATTTTGTCACCAGCCGAGTCCAAAATTCAGCAATTCCCCATCTCAGCCCAGAAAGCAGGTAGAACAAGTTTTGTGGTGCCTTTCAGCTGCCTACCGGGGTAGTGTAAAAACTACCAACAGAACTCGTTTCTGGCACCTTTGCCGGTGGAGTTGTGCATGGGGTGTGTTTGGAACATTTTGTCACCAGCCGAGTCCAAAATTCAGCGATTCCCCATCTCAGCCCAGAAAGCAGGTAGAACAAGTTTTGTGGTGCCTTTCAGCTGCCTACCGGGGTAGTGTAAAAACTACCAACAGAACTCGTTTCTGGCACCTTCCCCGGTGGAGTTGTGCATGGGGTGTGTTTGGAACATTTTGTCACCAGCCGAGTCCAAAATTCAGCGATTCTCCATCTCAGCCCAGAAAGCAGGTAGAACAAGTTTTGTGGTGCCTTTCAGCTGCCTACCGGGGTAGTGTAAAAACTACCAACAGAACTCCTTTCTGGCACCTTCCCCGGTGGAGTTGTGCATGGGGTGTGTTTGGAACATTTTGTCACCAGCCGAGTCCAAAATTCAGCGATTCCCCATCTCAGCCCAGAAAGCAGGTAGAACAAGTTTTGTGGTGCCTTTCAGCTGCCTACCGGGGTAGTGTAAAAACTACCAACAGAACTCGTTTCTGGCACCTTCCCCGGTGGAGTTGTGCATGGGGTGTGTTTGGAACATTTTGTCACCAGCCGAGTCCAAAATTCAGCGATTCCCCATCTCAGCCCAGAAAGCAGGTAGAACAAGTTTTGTGGTGCCCTTCAGGTGCCTACCGGGGTAGTGTAAAAACTACCAACAGAACTCGTTTCTGGCACCTTCCCCGGTGGAGTTGTGCATGGGGTGTGTTTGGAACATTTTGTCAGCAGCCGAGTCCAAAATTCAGCGATTCCCCATCTCAGCCCAGAAAGCAGGTAGAACAAGTTTTGTGGTGCCTTTCAGCTGCCTACCGGGGTAGTGTAAAAACTACCAACAGAACTCCTTTCTGGCACCTTCCCCGGTGGAGTTGTGCATGGGGTGTGTTTGGGACATTTTGTCACCAGCCGAGTCCAAAATTCAGCGATTCCCCATCTCAGCCCAGAAAGCAGGTAGAACAAGTTTTGTGGTGCCTTTCAGCTGCCTACCGGGGTAGTGTAAAAACTACCAACAGAACTCGTTTCTGGCACCTTCCCCGGTGGAGTTGTGCATGGGGTGTGTTTGGAACATTTTGTCACCAGCCGAGTCCAAAACTCAGCTGTTCCCCATCTCAGCCCAGAAAGCAGGTAGAAAAACTTTTGTGGTGCCTTTCAGCTGCCTACCGGGGTAGTGTAAAAACTACCAACAGAACTCGTTTCTGGCACCTTCCCCGGTGGAGTTGTGCATGGGGTGTGTTTGGAACATTTTGTCAGCAGCCGAGTCCAAAATTCAGCTGTTCCCCATCTGAGCCCAGAAAGCAGGTAGAACAAGTTTTGTGGTGCCTTTCAGCTGCCTACCGGGGTAGTGTAAAAACTACCAACAGAACTCGTTTCTGGCACCTTCCCCGGTGGAGTTGTGCATGGGGTGTGTTTGGAACATTTTGTCACCAGCCGAGTCCAAAATTCAGCGATTCCCCATCTCAGCCCAGAAAGCAGGTAGAACAAGTTTTGTGGTGCCTTTCAGCTGCCTACCGGGGTAGTGTAAAAACTACCAACAGAAATCGTTTCTGGCACCTTCCCCGGTGGAGTTGTGCATGGGGTGTGTTTGGAACATTTTGTCAGCAGCCGAGTCCAAAATTCAGCGATTCCCCATCTCAGCCCAGAAAGCAGGTAGAACAAGTTTTGTGGTGCCTTTCAGCTGCCTACCGGGGTAGTGTAAAAACTACCAACAGAACTCGTTTCTGGCACCTTTGCCAGTGAAGGTGTGCATGGGGTGTGTTTGGAACATTTTGTCACCAGCCGAGTCCAAAATTCAGCGATTCCCCATCTCAGCCCAGAAAGCAGGTAGAACAAGTTTTGTGGTGCCTTTCAGCTGCCTACCGGGGTAGTGTAAAAACTACCAACAGAACTCGTTTCTGGCACCTTCCCCGGTGGAGTTGTGCATGGGGTGTGTTTGGAACATTTTGTCACCAGCCGAGTCCAAAATTCAGTGATTCCCCATCTCAGCCCAGAAAGCAGGTAGAACAAGTTTTGTGGTGCCTTTCTCTTGCCTACCGGGGTAGTGTAAAAACTACCAACAGAACTTGTTTCTGGCACCGTCCCCGGTGGAGTTGTGCATGGGGTGTGTTTGGAACATTTTGTTACCAGCCGAGTCCAAAATTCAGCCGTTCCCCATCTCAGCCCAGAAAGCAGGTAGAACAAGTTTTGTGGTGCCTTTCAGCTGCCTACCGGGGTAGTGTAAAAACTACCAACAGAACTCGTTTCTGGCACCTTCCCCGGTGGAGCTGTGCATGGGGTGTGTTTGGAACATTTTGTTACCAGCCGAGTCCAAAATTCAGCCGTTCCCCATCTCAGCCCAGAAAGCAGGTAGAACAAGTTTTGTGGTGCCTTTCAGCTGCCTACCGGGGTAGTGTAAAAACTACCAACAGAACTCGTTTCTGGCACCTTCCCCGGTGGAGTTGTGCATGGGGTGTGTTTGGAACATTTTGTCACCAGCCGAGTCCAAAATTCAGCGATTCCCCATCTCAGCCCAGAAAGCAGGTAGAACAAGTTTTGTGGTGCCTTTCAGCTGCCTACCGGGGTACTGTAAAAACTACCAACGGAACTCGTTTCTGGCACCTTCCCCGGTGGAGTTGTGCATGGGGTGTGTTTGGAACATTTTGTCACCAGCCGAGTCCAAAATTCAGCCGTTCCCCATCTCAGCCCAGAAAGCAGGTAGAACAAGTTTTGTGGTGCCTTTCAGCTGCCTACCGGGGTAGTGTAAAAACTACCAACAGAACTCGTTTCTGGCACCTTCCCCGGTGGAGTTGTGCATGGGGTGTGTTTGGAACATTTTGTCACCAGCCGAGTCCAAAATTCAGCGATTCCCCATCTCAAGCCCAGAAAGCAGGTAGAACAAGTTTTGTGGTGCCTTTCAGCTGCCTACCGGGGTAGTGTAAAAACTACCAACAGAACTCGTTTCTGGCACCGTCCCCGGTGGAGTTGTGCATGGGGTGTGTTTGGAACATTTTGTCACCAGCCGAGTCCAAAATTCAGCGATTCCCCATCTCAGCCCAGAAAGCAGGTAGAACAAGTTTTGTGGTGCCTTTCAGCTGCCTACCGGGGTAGTGTAAAAACTACCAACAGAACTCGTTTCTGGCACCTTCCCCGGTGGAGTTGTGCATGGGGTGTGTTTGGAACATTTTGTCACCAGCCGAGTCCAAAATTCAGCGATTCCCCATCTCAGCCCAGAAAGCAGGTAGAACAAGTTTTGTGGTGCCTTTCAGCTGCCTACCGGGGTAGTGTAAAAACTACCAACAGAACTCGTTTCTGGCACCTTCCCCGGTGGAGTTGTGCATGGGGTGTGTTTGGAACATTTTGTCACCAGCCGAGTCCAAAATTCAGCGATTCCCCATCTCAGCCCAGAAAGCAGGTAGAACAAGTTTTGTGGTGCCTTTCAGCTGCCTACCGGGGGTAGTGTAAAAACTACCAACGGAACTCGTTTCTGGCACCTTCCCCGGTGGAGTTGTGCATGGGGTGTGTTTGGAACATTTTGTCACCAGCCGAGTCCAAAATTCAGTGATTCCCCATCTCAGCCCAGAAAGCAGGTAGAACAAGTTTTGTGGTGCCTTTCAGCTGCCTACCGGGGTAGTGTAAAAACTACCAACAGAACTTGTTTCTGGCACCGTCCCCGGTGGAGTTGTGCATGGGGTGTGTTTGGAACATTTTGTTACCAGCCGAGTCCAAAATTCAGCCGTTCCCCATCTCAGCCCAGAAAGCAGGTAGAACAAGTTTTGTGGTGCCTTTCAGCTGCCTACCGGGGTAGTGTAAAAACTACCAACAGAACTCGTTTCTGGCACCTTCCCCGGTGGAGCTGTGCATGGGGTGTGTTTGGAACATTTTGTTACCAGCCGAGTCCAAAATTCAGCCGTTCCCCATCTCAGCCCAGAAAGCAGGTAGAACAAGTTTTGTGGTGCCTTTCAGCTGCCTACCGGGGTAGTGTAAAAACTACCAACAGAACTCGTTTCTGGCACCTTCCCCGGTGGAGTTGTGCATGGGGTGTGTTTGGAACATTTTGTCACCAGCCGAGTCCAAAATTCAGCGATTCCCCATCTCAGCCCAGAAAGCAGGTAGAACAAGTTTTGTGGTGCCTTTCGGCTGCCTACTGGGGTAGTGTAAAAACTACCAACAGAACTCGTTTCTGGCACCTTCCCCGGTGGAGTTGTGCATGGGGTGTGTTTGGAACATTTTGTCACCAGCCGAGTCCAAAATTCAGCGATTCCCCATCTCAGCCCAGAAAGCAGGTAGAACAAGTTTTGTGGTGCCTTTCAGCTGCCTACCGGGGTAGTGTAAAAACTACCAACAGAACTCGTTTCTGGCACCTTCCCCGGAGGATTTGTGCATGGGGTGTGTTTGGAACATTTTGTCACCAGCCGAGTCCAAAACTCAGCTGTTCACAGACTCTTGCCCAGAAAGCAGGTAGAACAAGTTTTGTGGTGCCTTTCAGCTGCCTACTGGGGTAGTGTAAAAACTACCAACAGAACTCGTTTCTGGCACCTTCCCCGGTGGAGTTGTGCATGGGGTGTGTTTGGAACATTTTGTCACCAGCCGAGTCCAAAATTCAGCGATTCCCCATCTCAGCCCAGAAAGCAGGTAGAACAAGTTTTGTGGTGCCTTTCAGCTGCCTACCGGGGTAGTGTAAAAACTACCAACAGAACTCGTTTCTGGCACCTTCCCCGGTGGAGTTGTGCATGGGGTGTTTTTGGAACATTTTGTCACCAGCCGAGTCCAAAATTCAGCGATTCCCCATCTCAGCCCAGAAAGCAGGTAGAACAAGTTTTGTGGTGCCTTTCAGCTGCCTACCGGGGTAGTGTAAAAACTACCAACAGAACTCGTTTCTGGCACCTTCCCCGGAGGAGTTGTGCATGGGGTGTGTTTGGAACATTTTGTCACCAGCCGAGTCCAAAATTCAGCGATTCCCCATCTCAGCCCAGAAAGCAGGTAGAACAAGTTTTGTGGTGCCTTTCAGCTGCCTACCGGGGTAGTGTAAAAACTACCAACAGAACTCATTTCTGGCACCTTCCCCGGTGGAGTTGTGCATGGGGTGTGTTTGGAACATTTTGTCACCAGCCGAGTCCAAAATTCAGCGATTCCCCATCTCAGCCCAGAAAGCAGGTAGAACAAGTTTTGTGGTGCCTTTCAGCTGCCTACCGGGGTAGTGTAAAAACTACCAACAGAACTCATTTCTGGCACCTTCCCCGGTGGAGTTGTGCATGAGGTGTGTTTGGAACATTTTGTTACCAGCCGAGTCCAAAATTCAGCCGTTCCCCATCTCAGCCCAGAAAGCAGGTAGAACAAGTTTTGTGGTGCCTTTCAGCTGCCTACCGGGGTAGTGTAAAAACTACCAACAGAACTCGTTTCTGGCACCTTCCCCGGTGGAGTTGTGCATGGGGTGTGTTTGGAACATTTTGTCACCAGCCGAGTCCAAAATTCAGCCGTTCCCCATCTCAGCCCAGAAAGCAGGTAGAACAAGTTTTGTGGTGCCTTTCAGCTGCCTACCGGGGTACTGTAAAAACTACCAACAGAACTCGTTTCTGGCACCTTCCCCGGTGGAGTTGTGCATGGCGTGTGTTTGGAACATTTTGTCACCAGCCGAGTCCAAAATTCAGCGATTCCCCATCTCAGCCCAGAAAGCAGGTAGAACAAGTTTTGTGGTGCCTTTCAGCTGCCTACCGGGGTAGTGTAAAAACTACCAACAGAACTCGTTTCTGGCACCTTCCCCGGTGGAGTTGTGCATGGGGTGTGTTTGGAACATTTTGTTACCAGCCGAGTCCAAAATTCAGCCGTTCCCCATCTCAGCCCAGAAAGCAGGTAGAACAAGTTTTGTGGTGCCTTTCAGCTGCCTACTGGGGTAGTGTAAAAACTACCAACAGAACTCGTTTCTGGCACCTTCCCCGGTGGAGTTGTGCATGGGGTGTGTTTGGAACATTTTGTCACCAGCCGTGTCCAAAATTCAGCGATTCCCCATCTCAGCCCAGAAAGCAGGTAGAACAACTTTTGTGGTGCCTTTCAGGTGCCTACCGGGGTACTGTAAAAACTACCAACAGAACTCGTTTCTGGCACCTTCCCCGGTGGAGTTGTGCATGGGGTGTGTTTGGAACATTTTTTCACCAGCCGAGTCCAATATTCAGCTATTCCCCATCTCAGCCCAGAAAGCAGATACAAAAAGTTTTGTGGTGCCTTTCTCTTGCCTACCGGGGTAGTGTAAAAACTACCAACAGAACTCGTTTCTGGCACCTTCCCCGGTGGAGTTGTGCATGGGGTGTGTTTGGAACATTTTGTTACCAGCCGAGTCCAAAATTCAGCCGTTCCCCATCTCAGCCCAGAAAGCAGGTAGAACAAGTTTTGTGGTGCCTTTCAGCTGCCTACCGGGGTAGTGTAAAAACTACCAACAGAACTCGTTTCTGGCACCTTCCCCGGTGGAGTTGTGCATGGGGTGTGTTTGGAACATTTTGTCACCAGCCGAGTCCAAAATTCAGCTATTCCCCATCTCAGCCCAGAAAGCAGGTAGAACAAGTTTTGTGGTGCCTTTCTCTTGCCTACCGGGGTAGTGTAAAAACTACCAACAGAACTCGTTTCTGGCACCTTCCCCGGTGGAGTTGTGCATGGGGTGTGTTTGGAACATTTTGTCAACAGCCGAGTCCAAAATTCAGCGATTCCCCATCTCAGCCCAGAAAGCAGGTAGAACAAGTTTTGTGGTGCCTTTCAGCTGCCTACCGGGGTAGTGTAAAAACTACCAACAGAACTCGTTTCTGGCACCTTCCCCGGTGGAGTTGTGCATGGGGTGTGTTTCGAACATTTTGTCACCAGCCGAGTCCAAAATTCAGCTGATCCCCATCTCAGCCCAGAAAGCAGGTAGAACAACTTTTGTGGTGCCTTTCAGCTGCCTACCGGGGTACTGTAAAAACTACCAACAGAACTCGTTTCTGGCACCTTCCCCGGTGGAGTTGTGCATGGGGTGTGTTTGGAACATTTTGTCACCAGCCGAGTCCAAAATTCAGCGATTCCCCATCTCAGCCCAGAAAGCAGGTAGAACAACTTTTGTGGTGCCTTTCAGCTGCCTACCGGGGTAGTGTAAAAACTACCAACAGAACTCCTTTCTGGCACCTTTGCCGGTGGAGTTGTGCATGGGGTGTGTTTCGAACATTTTGTCACCAGCCGAGTCCAAAATTCAGCGATTCCCCATCTCAGCCCAGAAAGCAGGTACAACAACTTTTGTGGTGCCTTTCAGCTGCCTACCGGGGTAGTGTAAAAACTACCAACAGAACTCGTTTCTGGCACCTTCCCCGGTGGAGTTGTGCATGGGGTGTGTTTGGAACATTTTGTTACCAGCCGAGTCCAAAATTCAGCCGTTCCCCATCTCAGCCCAGAAAGCAGGTAGAACAAGTTTTGTGGTGCCTTTCAGCTGCCTACCGGGGTAGTGTAAAAACTACCAACAGAACTCGTTTCTGGCACCTTCCCCGGTGGAGTTGTGCATGGGGTGTGTTTGGAACATTTTGTCACCAGCCGTGTCCAAAATTCAGCGATTCCCCATCTCAGCCCAGAAAGCAGGTAGAACAACTTTTGTGGTGCCTTTCAGGTGCCTACCGGGGTACTGTAAAAACTACCAACAGAACTCGTTTCTGGCACCTTCCCCGGTGGAGTTGTGCATGGGGTGTGTTTGGAACATTTTTTCACCAGCCGAGTCCAATATTCAGCTATTCCCCATCTCAGCCCAGAAAGCAGATACAAAAAGTTTTGTGGTGCCTTTCTCTTGCCTACCGGGGTAGTGTAAAAACTACCAACAGAACTCGTTTCTGGCACCTTCCCCGGTGGAGTTGTGCATGGGGTGTGTTTGGAACATTTTGTTACCAGCCGAGTCCAAAATTCAGCCGTTCCCCATCTCAGCCCAGAAAGCAGGTAGAACAAGTTTTGTGGTGCCTTTCAGCTGCCTACCGGGGTAGTGTAAAAACTACCAACAGAACTCGTTTCTGGCACCTTCCCCGGTGGAGTTGTGCATGGGGTGTGTTTGGAACATTTTGTCACCAGCCGAGTCCAAAATTCAGCTATTCCCCATCTCAGCCCAGAAAGCAGGTAGAACAAGTTTTGTGGTGCCTTTCTCTTGCCTACCGGGGTAGTGTAAAAACTACCAACAGAACTCGTTTCTGGCACCTTCCCCGGTGGAGTTGTGCATGGGGTGTGTTTGGAACATTTTGTCAACAGCCGAGTCCAAAATTCAGCGATTCCCCATCTCAGCCCAGAAAGCAGGTAGAACAAGTTTTGTGGTGCCTTTCAGCTGCCTACCGGGGTAGTGTAAAAACTACCAACAGAACTCGTTTCTGGCACCTTCCCCGGTGGAGTTGTGCATGGGGTGTGTTTCGAACATTTTGTCACCAGCCGAGTCCAAAATTCAGCTGATCCCCATCTCAGCCCAGAAAGCAGGTAGAACAACTTTTGTGGTGCCTTTCAGCTGCCTACCGGGGTACTGTAAAAACTACCAACAGAACTCGTTTCTGGCACCTTCCCCGGTGGAGTTGTGCATGGGGTGTGTTTGGAACATTTTGTCACCAGCCGAGTCCAAAATTCAGCGATTCCCCATCTCAGCCCAGAAAGCAGGTAGAACAACTTTTGTGGTGCCTTTCAGCTGCCTACCGGGGTAGTGTAAAAACTACCAACAGAACTCCTTTCTGGCACCTTTGCCGGTGGAGGTGTGCATGGGGTGTGTTTCGAACATTTTGTCACCAGCCGAGTCCAAAATTCAGCGATTCCCCATCTCAGCCCAGAAAGCAGGTACAACAACTTTTGTGGTGCCTTTCAGCTGCCTACCGGGGTAGTGTAAAAACTACCAACAGAACTCGTTTCTGGCACCTTCCCCGGTGGAGTTGTGCATGGGGTGTGTTTGGAACATTTTGTCACCAGCCGAGTCCAATATTCAGCTATTCCCCATCTCAGCCCAGAAAGCAGGTACAAAAAGTTTTGTGGTGCCTTTCTCTTGCCTACCGGGGTAGTGTAAAAACTACCAACAGAACTCGTTTCTGGCACCTTCCCCGGTGGAGTTGTTCATGGGGTGTGTTTGGAACATTTTGTCACCAGCCGAGTCCAAAACTCAGCCGTTCCCCATCTCAGCCCAGAAAGCAGGTAGAACAAGTTTTGTGGTGCCTTTCAGCTGCCTACCGGGGTAGTGTAAAAACTACCAACAGAACTCGTTTCTGGCACCTTCCCCGGTGGAGTTGTGCATGGGGTGTGTTTGGAACATTTTGTCACCAGCCGAGTCCAAAATTCAGCTGATCCCCATCTCAGCCCAGAAAGCAGGTAGAACAAGTTTTGTGGTGCCTTTCAGCTGCCTACCGGGGTAGTGTAAAAACTACCAACAGAACTCGTTTCTGGCACCTTCCCCGGTGGAGTTGTGCATGGGGTGTGTTTGGAACATTTTGTCACCAGCCGAGTCCAAAATTCAGCGATTCCCCATCTCAGCCCAGAAAGCAGGTAGAACAACTTTTGTGGTGCCTTTCAGCTGCCTACCGGGGTAGTGTAAAAACTACCAACAGAACTCCTTTCTGGCACCTTTGCCGGTGGAGGTGTGCATGGGGTGTGTTTCGAACATTTTGTCACCAGCCGAGTCCAAAATTCAGCGATTCCCCATCTCAGCCCAGAAAGCAGGTACAACAAGTTTTGTGGTGCCTTTCAGCTGCCTACCGGGGGTAGTGTAAAAACTACCAACAGAACTCGTTTCTGGCACCTTCCCCGGTGGAGTTGTGCATGGCGTGTGTTTGGAACATTTTGTCACCAGCCGAGTCCAAAATTCAGCGATTCCCCATCTCAGCCCAGAAAGCAGGTAGAACAAGTTTTGTGGTGCCTTTCAGCTGCCTACCGGGGTAGTGTAAAAACTACCAACAGAACTCGTTTCTGGCACCTTCCCCGGTGGAGTTGTGCATGGGGTGTGTTTGGAACATTTTGTTACCAGCCGAGTCCAAAATTCAGCCGTTCCCCATCTCAGCCCAGAAAGCAGGTAGAACAAGTTTTGTGGTGCCTTTCAGCTGCCTACCGGGGTAGTGTAAAAACTACCAACAGAACTCGTTTCTGGCACCTTCCCCGGTGGAGTTGTGCATGGGGTGTGTTTGGAACATTTTGTCACCAGCCGTGTCCAAAATTCAGCGATTCCCCATCTCAGCCCAGAAAGCAGGTAGAACAACTTTTGTGGTGCCTTTCAGGTGCCTACCGGGGTACTGTAAAAACTACCAACAGAACTCGTTTCTGGCACCTTCCCCGGTGGAGTTGTGCATGGGGTGTGTTTGGAACATTTTTTCACCAGCCGAGTCCAATATTCAGCTATTCCCCATCTCAGCCCAGAAAGCAGATACAAAAAGTTTTGTGGTGCCTTTCTCTTGCCTACCGGGGTAGTGTAAAAACTACCAACAGAACTCGTTTCTGGCACCTTCCCCGGTGGAGTTGTGCATGGGGTGTGTTTGGAACATTTTGTTACCAGCCGAGTCCAAAATTCAGCCGTTCCCCATCTCAGCCCAGAAAGCAGGTAGAACAAGTTTTGTGGTGCCTTTCAGCTGCCTACCGGGGTAGTGTAAAAACTACCAACAGAACTCGTTTCTGGCACCTTCCCCGGTGGAGTTGTGCATGGGGTGTGTTTGGAACATTTTGTCACCAGCCGAGTCCAAAATTCAGCTATTCCCCATCTCAGCCCAGAAAGCAGGTAGAACAAGTTTTGTGGTGCCTTTCTCTTGCCTACCGGGGTAGTGTAAAAACTACCAACAGAACTCGTTTCTGGCACCTTCCCCGGTGGAGTTGTGCATGGGGTGTGTTTGGAACATTTTGTCAACAGCCGAGTCCAAAATTCAGCGATTCCCCATCTCAGCCCAGAAAGCAGGTAGAACAAGTTTTGTGGTGCCTTTCAGCTGCCTACCGGGGTAGTGTAAAAACTACCAACAGAACTCGTTTCTGGCACCTTCCCCGGTGGAGTTGTGCATGGGGTGTGTTTCGAACATTTTGTCACCAGCCGAGTCCAAAATTCAGCTGATCCCCATCTCAGCCCAGAAAGCAGGTAGAACAACTTTTGTGGTGCCTTTCAGCTGCCTACCGGGGTACTGTAAAAACTACCAACAGAACTCGTTTCTGGCACCTTCCCCGGTGGAGTTGTGCATGGGGTGTGTTTGGAACATTTTGTCACCAGCCGAGTCCAAAATTCAGCGATTCCCCATCTCAGCCCAGAAAGCAGGTAGAACAACTTTTGTGGTGCCTTTCAGCTGCCTACCGGGGTAGTGTAAAAACTACCAACAGAACTCCTTTCTGGCACCTTTGCCGGTGGAGTTGTGCATGGGGTGTGTTTCGAACATTTTGTCACCAGCCGAGTCCAAAATTCAGCGATTCCCCATCTCAGCCCAGAAAGCAGGTACAACAACTTTTGTGGTGCCTTTCAGCTGCCTACCGGGGTAGTGTAAAAACTACCAACAGAACTCGTTTCTGGCACCTTCCCCGGTGGAGTTGTGCATGGGGTGTGTTTGGAACATTTTGTTACCAGCCGAGTCCAAAATTCAGCCGTTCCCCATCTCAGCCCAGAAAGCAGGTAGAACAAGTTTTGTGGTGCCTTTCAGCTGCCTACCGGGGTAGTGTAAAAACTACCAACAGAACTCGTTTCTGGCACCTTCCCCGGTGGAGTTGTGCATGGGGTGTGTTTGGAACATTTTGTCACCAGCCGTGTCCAAAATTCAGCGATTCCCCATCTCAGCCCAGAAAGCAGGTAGAACAACTTTTGTGGTGCCTTTCAGGTGCCTACCGGGGTACTGTAAAAACTACCAACAGAACTCGTTTCTGGCACCTTCCCCGGTGGAGTTGTGCATGGGGTGTGTTTGGAACATTTTGTTACCAGCCGAGTCCAAAATTCAGCCGTTCCCCATCTCAGCCCAGAAAGCAGGTAGAACAAGTTTTGTGGTGCCTTTCAGCTGCCTACCGGGGTAGTGTAAAAACTACCAACAGAACTCGTTTCTGGCACCTTCCCCGGTGGAGGTTGTGCATGGGGTGTGTTTGGAACATTTTGTCACCAGCCGAGTCCAAAATTCAGCTATTCCCCATCTCAGCCCAGAAAGCAGGTAGAACAAGTTTTGTGGTGCCTTTCTCTTGCCTACCGGGGTAGTGTAAAAACTACCAACAGAACTCGTTTCTGGCACCTTCCCCGGTGGAGTTGTGCATGGGGTGTGTTTGGAACATTTTGTCACAGCCGAGTCCAAAATTCAGCGATTCCCCATCTCAGCCCAGAAAGCAGGTAGAACAAGTTTTGTGGTGCCTTTCAGCTGCCTACCGGGGTAGTGTAAAAACTACCAACAGAACTCGTTTCTGGCACCTTCCCCGGTGGAGTTGTGCATGGGGTGTGTTTCGAACATTTTGTCACCAGCCGAGTCCAAAATTCAGCTGATCCCCATCTCAGCCCAGAAAGCAGGTAGAACAACTTTTGTGGTGCCTTTCAGCTGCCTACCGGGGTACTGTAAAAACTAAACAGAACTCGTTTCTGGCACCTTCCCCGGTGGAGTTGTGCATGGGGTGTGTTTGGAACATTTTGTCACCAGCCGAGTCCAAAATTCAGC
The DNA here is from genome assembly GCF_023638135.1 of Falco biarmicus. Taxonomy (NCBI): domain Eukaryota; kingdom Metazoa; phylum Chordata; class Aves; order Falconiformes; family Falconidae; genus Falco; species Falco biarmicus. The sequence continues at coordinate 73,317 of NW_026611736.1, forward strand.
GATTCCCCATCTCAGCCCAGAAGCAGGTAGAACAACTTTTGTGGTGCCTTTCAGCTGCCTACCGGGGTAGTGTAAAAACTACCAACAGAACTCCTTTCTGGCACCTTTGCCGGTGGAGGTGTGCATGGGTGTGTTTCGAACATTTTGTCACCAGCCGAGTCCAAAATTCAGCGATTCCCCATCTCAGCCCAGAAAGCAGGTACAACAACTTTTGTGGTGCCTTTCAGCTGCCTACCGGGGTAGTGTAAAAACTACCAACAGAACTCGTTTCTGGCACCTTCCCCGGTGGAGTTGTGCATGGGGTGTGTTTGGAACATTTTGTCACCAGCCGAGTCCAATATTCAGCTATTCCCCATCTCAGCCCAGAAAGCAGGTACAAAAAGTTTTGTGGTGCCTTTCTCTTGCCTACCGGGGTAGTGTAAAAACTACCAACAGAACTCGTTTCTGGCACCTTCCCCGGTGGAGTTGTTCATGGGGTGTGTTTGGAACATTTTGTCACCAGCCGAGTCCAAAACTCAGCCGTTCCCCATCTCAGCCCAGAAAGCAGGTAGAACAAGTTTTGTGGTGCCTTTCAGCTGCCTACCGGGGTAGTGTAAAAACTACCAACAGAACTCGTTTCTGGCACCTTCCCCGGTGGAGTTGTGCATGGGGTGTGTTTGGAACATTTTGTCACCAGCCGAGTCCAAAATTCAGCTGATCCCCATCTCAGCCCAGAAAGCAGGTAGAACAAGTTTTGTGGTGCCTTTCAGCTGCCTACCGGGGTAGTGTAAAAACTACCAACAGAACTCGTTTCTGGCACCTTCCCCGGTGGAGTTGTGCATGGGGTGTGTTTGGAACATTTTGTCACCAGCCGAGTCCAAAATTCAGCGATTCCCCATCTCAGCCCAGAAAGCAGGTAGAACAACTTTGTGGTGCCTTTCAGCTGCCTACCGGGGTAGTGTAAAAAACTACCAACAGAACTCCTTTCTGGCACCTTGCCGGTGGAGGTGTGCATGGGGTGTGTTTCGAACATTTTGTCACCAGCCGAGTCCAAAATTCAGCGATTCCCCATCTCAGCCCAGAAAGCAGGTACAACAAGTTTTGTGGTGCCTTTCAGCTGCCTACCGGGGTAGTGTAAAAACTACCAACAGAACTCGTTTCTGGCACCTTCCCCGGTGGAGTTGTGCATGGGTGTGTTTGGAACATTTTGTCACCAAGCCGAGTCCAAAATTCAGCGATTCCCCATCTCAGCCCAGAAAGCAGTAGAACAAGTTTTGTGGTGCCTTTCAGCTGCCTACCGGGGTAGTGTAAAAACTACCAACAGAACTCGTTTCTGGCACCTTCCCCGGTGGAGTTGTGCATGGGGTGTGTTTGGAACATTTTGTCACCAGCCGAGTCCAAAATTCAGCGATTCCCCATCTCAGCCCAGAAAGCAGGTAGAACAAGTTTTGTGGTGCCTTTCAGCTGCCTACCGGGGTAGTGTAAAAACTACCAACAGAACTCGTTTCTGGCACCTTCCCCGGTGGAGTTGTGCATGGGGTGTGTTTGGAACATTTTGTTACCAGCCGAGTCCAAAATTCAGCCGTTCCCCATCTCAGCCCAGAAAGCAGGTAGAACAAGTTTTGTGGTGCCTTTCAGCTGCCTACCGGGGTAGTGTAAAAACTACCAACAGAACTCGTTTCTGGCACCTTCCCCGGTGGAGTTGTGCATGGGGTGTGTTTGGAACATTTTGTCACCAGCCGTGTCCAAAATTCAGCGATTCCCCATCTCAGCCCAGAAAGCAGGTAGAACAAGTTTTGTGGTGCCTTTCAGCTGCCTACCGGGGTACTGTAAAAACTACCAACAGAACTCGTTTCTGGCACCTTCCCCGGTGGAGTTGTGCATGGGGTGTGTTTGGAACATTTTGTCAGCCGCCGAGTCCAATATTCAGCTATTCCCCATCTCAGCCCAGAAAGCAGGTAGAACAAGTTTTGTGGTGCCTTTCTCTTGCCTACCGGGGTAGTGTAAAAACTACCAACAGAACTCCTTTCTGGCACCTTCCCCGGTGGAGTTGTGCATGGGGTGTGTTTGGAACATTTTGTTACCAGCCGAGTCCAAAATTCAGCGATTCCCCATCTCAGCCCAGAAAGCAGGTAGAACAAGTTTTGTGGTGCCTTTCAGCTGCCTACCGGGGTAGTGTAAAAACTACCAACAGAACTCCTTTCTGGCACCTTCCCCGGTGGAGTTGTGCATGGGGTGTGTTTGGAACATTTTGTCAGCAGCCGTGTCCAAAATTCAGCGATTCCCCATCTCAGCCCAGAAAGCAGGTAGAACAAGTTTTGTGGTGCCTTTCAGGTGCCTACCGGGGTACTGTAAAACCTACCAACAGAACTCGTTTCTGGCACCTTCCCCGGTGGAGTTGTGCATGGGGTGTGTTTGGAACATTTTGTCACCAGCCGAGTCCCAATATTCAGCTATTCCCCATCTCAGCCCAGAAAGCAGGTACAAAAAGTTTTGTGGTGCCTTTCTCTTGCCTACCGGGGTAGTGTAAAAAACTACCAACAGAACTCGTTTCTGGCACCTTCCCCGGTGGAGTTGTGCATGGGGTGTGTTTGGAACATTTTGTCAACAGCCGAGTCCAAAATTCAGCGATTCCCCATCTCAGCCCAGAAGCAGGTAGAACAAGTTTTGTGGTGCCTTTCAGCTGCCTACCGGGGTAGTGTAAAAACTACCAACAGAACTCGTTTCTGGCACCTTCCCCGGTGGAGTTGTGCATGGGGTGTGTTTGGAACATTTTGTCACCAGCCGAGTCCAAAATTCAGCTGATCCCCATCTCAGCCCAGAAAGCAGGTAGAACAAGTTTTGTGGTGCCTTTCAGCTGCCTACCGGGGTACTGTAAAAACTACCAACAGAACTCGTTTCTGGCACCTTCCCCGGTGGAGTTGTGCATGGGGTGTGTTTGGAACATTTTGTCACAGCCGAGTCCAAAATTCAGCGATTCCCCATCTCAGCCCAGAAAGCAGGTAGAACAAGTTTTGTGGTGCCTTTCAGCTGCCTACCGGGGTACTGTAAAAACTACCAACAGAACTCGTTTCTGGCACCTTCCCCGGTGGAGTTGTGCATGGGGTGTGTTTGGAACATTTTGTTACCAGCCGAGTCCAAAATTCAGCCGTTCCCCATCTCAGCCCAGAAAGCAGGTAGAACAACTTTTGTGGTGCCTTTCAGCTGCCTACCGGGGTAGTGTAAAAACTACCAACAGAACTCGTTTCTGGCACCTTCCCCGGTGGAGTTGTGCATGGGGTGTGTTTGGAACATTTTGTCACCAGCCGTGTCCAAATTCAGCGATTCCCCATCTCAGCCAGAAAGCAGGTAGAAAAACTTTTGTGGTGCCTTTCAGCTGCCTACCGGGGTAGTGTAAAAACTACCAACAGAACTCGTTTCTGGCACCTTCCCCGGTGGAGTTGTGCATGGGGTGTGTTTGGAACATTTTGTCACCAGCCGAGTCCAAAATTCAGCCGTTCCCCATCTCAGCCCAGAAAGCAGGTAGAACAAGTTTTGTGGTGCCTTTCAGCTGCCTACCGGGGTAGTGTAAAAACTACCAACAGAACTCGTTTCTGGCACCTTCCCCGGTGGAGTTGTGCATGGGGTGTGTTTGGAACATTTTGTTACCAGCCGAGTCCAAAATTCAGCCGTTCCCCATCTCAGCCCAGAAAGCAGGTAGAACAAGTTTTGTGGTGCCTTTCAGCTGCCTACCGGGGTAGTGTAAAAACTACCAACAGAACTCGTTTCTGGCACTTCCCCGGTGGAGTTGTGCATGGGGTGTGTTTGGAACATTTTGTCACCAGCCGTGTCCAAAATTCAGCGATTCCCCATCTCAGCCCAGAAAGCAGGTAGAAAAACTTTTGTGGTGCCTTTCAGCTGCCTACCGGGGTAGTGTAAAAACTACCAACAGAACTCGTTTCTGGCACCTTCCCGGTGGAGTTGTGCATGGGGTGTGTTTGGAACATTTTGTCACCAGCCGAGTCCAAAATTCAGCCGTTCCCCATCTCTAGGCCAGAAAGCAGGTAGAACAACTTTTGTGGTGCCTTTCTCTTGCCTACCGGGGTAGTGTAAAAACTCCCAACAGAACTCGTTTCTGGCACCTTTGCCGGTGGAGGTGTGCATGGGGTGTGTTTGGAACATTTTGTCACCAGCCGAGTCCAAAATTCAGCGATTCCCCATCTCAGCCCAGAAAGCAGGTAGAACCACTTTTGTGGTGCCTTTCAGCTGCCTACCGGGGTAGTGTAAAAACTACCAACAGAACTCGTTTCTGGCACCTTCCCCGGTGGAGTTGTGCATGGGGTGTGTTTGGAACATTTTGTCACCAGCCGAGTCCAAATTCAGCGATTCCCCATCTCAGCCCAGAAAGCAGGTAGAACAAGTTTTGTGGTGCCTTTCAGCTGCCTACCGGGGTAGTGTAAAAACTACCAACAGAACTCGTTTCTGGCACCTTCCCCGGTGGAGTTGTGCATGGGGTGTGTTTGGAACATTTTGTCACCAGCCGAGTCCAAAATTCAGCCGTTCCCCATCTCAGCCCAGAAAGCAGGTAGAACAAGTTTTGTGGTGCCTTTCAGCTGCCTACCGGGGTAGTGTAAAAACTACCAACAGAACTCGTTTCTGGCACCTTCCCTGGTGGAGTTGTGCATGGGGTGTGTTTGGAACATTTTGTCACCAGCCGTGTCCAAAATTCAGCGATTCCCCATCTCAGCCCAGAAAGCAGGTAGAAAAACTTTTGTGGTGCCTTTCAGCTGCCTACCGGGGTAGTGTAAAAACTACCAACAGAACTCGTTTCTGGCACCTTCCCCGGTGGAGTTGTGCATGGGGTGTGTTTGGAACATTTTGTCACCAGCCGAGTCCAAAATTCAGCCGTTCCCCATCTCAGCCCAGAAAGCAGGTAGAACAAGTTTTGTGGTGCCTTTCAGCTGCCTACCGGGGTAGTGTAAAAACTACCAACAGAACTCGTTTCTGGCACCTTCCCCGGTGGAGTTGTGCATGGGGTGTGTTTGGAACATTTTGTCACCAGCCGAGTCCAAAATTCAGCCGTTCCCCATCTCAGCCCAGAAAGCAGGTAGAACAAGTTTTGTGGTGCCTTTCAGCTGCCTACCGGGGTAGTGTAAAACTACCAACAGAACTCGTTTCTGGCACCTTCCCCGGTGGAGTTGTGCATGGGTGTGTTTGGAACATTTTGTCACCAGCCGTGTCCAAAATTCAGCGATTCCCCATCTCAGCCCAGAAAGCAGGTAGAAAAACTTTTGTGGTGCCTTTCAGCTGCCTACCGGGGTAGTGTAAAAACTACCAACAGAACTCGTTTCTGGCACCTTGCCCGGTGGAGTTGTGCATGGGGTGTGTTTGGAACATTTTGTCACCAGCCGAGTCCAAAATTCAGCGATTCCCCATCTCAGCCCAGAAAGCAGGTAGAAAAACTTTTGTGGTGCCTTTCAGCTGCCTACCGGGGTAGTGTAAAAACTACCAACAGAACTCGTTTCTGGCACCTTCTCCGGTGGAGTTGTGCATGGGGTGTGTTTGGAACATTTTGTCACCAGCCGAGTCCAAAATTCAGCGATTCCCCATCTCAGCCCAGAAAGCAGGTAGAACAAGTTTTGTGGTGCCTTTCAGCTGCCTACCGGGGTAGTGTAAAAACTACCAACGGAACTCGTTTCTGGCACCTTCCCCGGTGGAGTTGTGCATGGGGTGTGTTTGGAACATTTTGTCACCAGCCGAGTCCAAAATTCAGCCGTTCCCCATCTCAGCCCAGAAAGCAGGTAGAACAAGTTTTGTGGTGCCTTTCTCTTGCCTACCGGGGTAGTGTAAAAACTACCAACAGAACTCGTTTCTGGCACCTTCCCCGGTGGAGTTGTGCATGGGGTGTGTTTGGAACATTTTGTCACCAGCCGAGTCCAAAATTCAGCGATTCCCCATCTCAGCCCAGAAAGCAGGTAGAACAAGTTTTGTGGTGCCTTTCAGCTGCCTACCGGGGTAGTGTAAAACTACCAACAGAACTCCTTTCTGGCACCTTTGCCGGTGGAGGTGTGCATGGGGTGTGTTTGGAACATTTTGTCACCAGCCGAGTCCAAAATTCAGCGATTCCCCATCTCAGCCCAGAAAGCAGGTAGAAAAACTTTTGTGGTGCCTTTCAGCTGCCTACCGGGGTAGTGTAAAAACTACCAACAGAACTCGTTTCTGGCACCTTCCCCGGTGGAGTTGTGCATGGGGTGTGTTTGGAACATTTTGTCACCAGCCGAGTCCAAAATTCAGCCGTTCCCCATCTCTAGGCCAGAAAGCAGGTAGAACAACTTTTGTGGTGCCTTTCTCTTGCCTACCGGGGTACTGTAAAAACTACGGTACTGTAAAAACTACCAACAGAACTCGTTTCTGGCACCTTTGCCGGTGGAGGTGTGCATGGGGTGTGTTTGGAACATTTTGTCACCAGCCGAGTCCAAAATTCAGCGATTCCCCATCTCAGCCCAGAAAGCAGGTAGAACAACTTTTGTGGTGCCTTTCAGCTGCCTACCGGGGTAGTGTAAAAACTACCAACAGAACTCGTTTCTGGCACCTTCCCCGGTGGAGTTGTGCATGGGGTGTGTTTGGAACATTTTGTCACCAGCCGAGTCCAAAATTCAGCGATTCCCCATCTCAGCCCAGAAAGCAGGTAGAACAAGTTTTGTGGTGCCTTTCAGCTGCCTACCGGGGTAGTGTAAAAACTACCAACAGAACTCGTTTCTGGCACCTTCCCCGGTGGAGTTGTGCATGGGGTGTGTTTGGAACATTTTGTCACCAGCCGAGTCCAAAATTCAGCGATTCCCCATCTCAGCCCAGAAAGCAGGTAGAACAAGTTTTGTGGTGCCTTTCAGCTGCCTACCGGGGTAGTGTAAAAACTACCAACAGAACTCGTTTCTGGCACCTTTGCCGGTGGAGGTGTGCATGGGGTGTGTTTGGAACATTTTGTCACCAGCCGAGTCCAAAATTCAGCGATTCCCCATCTCAGCCCAGAAAGCAGGTAGAACAAGTTTTGTGGTGCCTTTCAGCTGCCTACCGGGGTAGTGTAAAAACTACCAACAGAACTCGTTTCTGGCACCTTCCCCGGTGGAGTTGTGCATGGGGTGTGTTTGGAACATTTTGTCACCAGCCGAGTCCAAAATTCAGCGATTCCCCATCTCAGCCCAGAAAGCAGGTAGAAAAACTTTTGTGGTGCCTTTCAGCTGCCTACCGGGGTAGTGTAAAAACTACCAACAGAACTCGTTTCTGGCACCTTCCCCGGTGGAGTTGTGCATGGGGTGTGTTTGGAACATTTTGTCACCAGCCGAGTCCAAAATTCAGCCGTTCCCCATCTCTAGGCCAGAAAGCAGGTAGAACAACTTTTGTGGTGCCTTTCTCTTGCCTACCGGGGTACTGTAAAAACTACCAACAGAACTCGTTTCTGGCACCTTTGCCGGTGGAGGTGTGCATGGGGTGTGTTTGGAACATTTTGTCACCAGCCGAGTCCAAAATTCAGCGATTCCCCATCTCAGCCCAGAAAGCAGGTAGAACAACTTTTGTGGTGCCTTTCAGCTGCCTACCGGGGTAGTGTAAAAACTACCAACAGAACTCGTTTCTGGCACCTTCCCCGGTGGAGTTGTGCATGGGGTGTGTTTGGAACATTTTGTCACCAGCCGAGTCCAAAATTCAGCGATTCCCCATCTCAGCCCAGAAAGCAGGTAGAACAAGTTTTGTGGTGCCTTTCAGCTGCCTACCGGGGTAGTGTAAAAACTACCAACAGAACTCGTTTCTGGCACCTTCCCCGGTGGAGGTGTGCATGGGGTGTGTTTGGAACATTTTGTCACCAGCCGAGTCCAAAATTCAGCGATTCCCCATCTCAGCCCAGAAAGCAGGTAGAACAACTTTTGTGGTGCCTTTCAGCTGCCTACCGGGGGTAGTGTAAAAACTACCAACAGAACTCGTTTCTGGCACCTTCCCCGGTGGAGTTGTGCATGGGGTGTGTTTGGAACATTTTGTCACCAGCCGAGTCCAAAATTCAGCCGTTCCCCATCTCTAGGCCAGAAAGCAGGTAGAACAACTTTTGTGGTGCCTTTCTCTTGCCTACCGGGGTACTGTAAAAACTACCAACAGAACTCGTTTCTGGCACCTTTGCCGGTGGAGGTGTGCATGGGGTGTGTTTGGAACATTTTGTCACCAGCCGAGTCCAAAATTCAGCGATTCCCCATCTCAGCCCAGAAAGCAGGTAGAACAAGTTTTGTGGTGCCTTTCAGCTGCCTACCGGGGTAGTGTAAAAACTACCAACAGAACTCGTTTCTGGCACCTTCCCCGGTGGAGTTGTGCATGGGGTGTGTTTGGAACATTTTGTCACCAGCCGAGTCCAAAATTCAGCGATTCCCCATCTCAGCCCAGAAAGCAGGTAGAACAAGTTTTGTGGTGCCTTTCAGCTGCCTACCGGGGTAGTGTAAAAACTACCAACAGAACTCGTTTCTGGCACCTTCCCCGGTGGAGGTGTGCATGGGGTGTGTTTGGAACATTTTGTCACCAGCCGTGTCCAAAATTCAGCGATTCCCCATCTCAGCCCAGAAAGCAGGTAGAACAAGTTTTGTGGTGCCTTTCAGCTGCCTACCGGGGGTAGTGTAAAAACTACCAACAGAACTCGTTTCTGGCACCTTCCCCGGTGGAGTTGTGCATGGGGTGTGTTTGGAACATTTTGTCAGCAGCCGAGTCCAAAATTCAGCCGTTCCCCATCTCAGCCCAGAAAGCAGGTAGAACAACTTTTGTGGTGCCTTTCAGCTGCCTACCGGGGTAGTGTAAAAACTACCAACAGAACTCGTTTCTGGCACCTTCCCCGGTGGAGTTGTGCATGGGGTGTGTTTGGAACATTTTGTCACCAGCCGAGTCCAAAATTCAGCGATTCCCCATCTCAGCCCAGAAAGCAGGTAGAACAAGTTTTGTGGTGCCTTTCAGCTGCCTACCGGGGTAGTGTAAAAACTACCAACAGAACTCGTTTCTGGCACCTTCCCGGTGGAGTTGTGCATGGGGTGTGTTTGGAATATTTTGTCACCAGCCGTGTCCAAAATTCAGCCGTTCCCCATCTCAGCCCAGAAAGCAGGTAGAAAAACTTTTGTGGTGCCTTTCAGCTGCCTACCGGGGTAGTGTAAAAACTACCAACAGAACTCGTTTCTGGCACCTTCCCCGGTGGAGTTGTGCATGGGGTGTGTTTGGAACATTTTGTCACCAGCCGAGTCCAAAATTCAGCGATTCCCCATCTCAGCCCAGAAAGCAGGTAGAAAAACTTTTGTGGTGCCTTTCAGCTGCCTACCGGGGTAGTGTAAAAACTACCAACAGAACTCGTTTCTGGCACCTTCCCCGGTGGAGTTGTGCATGGGGTGTGTTTGGAACATTTTGTCACCAGCCGTGTCCAAAATTCAGCGATTCCCCATCTCAGCCCAGAAAGCAGTTAGAAAAACTTTTGTGGTGCCTTTCAGCTGCCTACCGGGGTACTGTAAAAACTACCAACAGAACTCGTTTCTGGCACCTTCTCCGGTGGAGTTGTGCATGGGGTGTGTTTGGAACATTTTGTCACCAGCCGAGTCCAAAATTCAGCGATTCCCCATCTCAGCCCAGAAAGCAGGTAGAACAAGTTTTGTGGTGCCTTTCAGCTGCCTACCGGGGTAGTGTAAAAACTACCAACGGAACTCGTTTCTGGCACCTTCCCCGGTGGAGTTGTGCATGGGGTGTGTTTGGAACATTTTGTCACCAGCCGAGTCCAAAATTCAGCCGTTCCCCATCTCAGCCCAGAAAGCAGGTAGAACAAGTTTTGTGGTGCCTTTCTCTTGCCTACCGGGGGGTAGTGTAAAAAACTACCAACAGAACTCGTTTCTGGCACCTTCCCCGGTGGAGTTGTGCATGGGGTGTGTTTGGAACATTTTGTCACCAGCCGAGTCCAAAATTCAGCGATTCCCCATCTCAGCCCAGAAAGCAGGTAGAACAAGTTTTGTGGGTGCCTTTCAGCTGCCTACCGGGGTAGTGTAAAAACTACCAACAGAACTCGTTTCTGGCACCTTCCCCGGTGGAGTTGTGCATGGGGTGTGTTTGGAACATTTTGTCACCAGCCGAGTCCAAAATTCAGCGATTCCCCATCTCAGCCCAGAAAGCAGGTAGAAAAACTTTTGTGGTGCCTTTCAGCTGCCTACCGGGGGTAGTGTAAAAACTACCAACAGAACTCGTTTCTGGCACCTTCCCCGGTGGAGTTGTGCATGGGGTGTGTTTGGAACATTTTGTCACCAGCCGAGTCCAAAATTCAGCCGTTCCCCATCTCTAGGCCAGAAAGCAGGTAGAACAACTTTTGTGGTGCCTTTCAGCTGCCTACCGGGGTAGTGTAAAAAACTATCCAACAGAACTCGTTTCTGGCACCTTCCCCGGTGGAGGTGTGCATGGGGTGTGTTTGGAACATTTTGTCACCAGCCGAGTCCAAAATTCAGCGATTCCCCATCTCAGCCCAGAAAGCAGGTAGAACAAGTTTTGTGGTGCCTTTCAGCTGCCTACCGGGGTAGTGTAAAAACTACCAACAGAACTCGTTTCTGGCACCTTTGCCGGTGGAGGTGTGCATGGGGTGTGTTTGGAACATTTTGTCACCAGCCGAGTCCAAAATTCAGCGATTCCCCATCTCAGCCCAGAAAGCAGGTAGAAAAACTTTTGTGGTGCCTTTCAGCTGCCTACCGGGGTAGTGTAAAAACTACCAACAGAACTCGTTTCTGGCACCTTCCCCGGTGGAGTTGTGCATGGGGTGTGTTTGGAACATTTTGTCACCAGCCGAGTCCAAAATTCAGCCGTTCCCCATCTCTAGGCCAGAAAGCAGGTAGAACAACTTTTGTGGTGCCTTTCTCTTGCCTACCGGGGGTACTGTAAAAACTACCAACAGAACTCGTTTCTGGCACCTTTGCCGGTGGAGGTGTGCATGGGGTGTGTTTGGAACATTTTGTCACCAGCCGAGTCCAAAATTCAGCGATTCCCCATCTCAGCCCAGAAAGCAGGTAGAACAAGTTTTGTGGTGCCTTTCAGCTGCCTACCGGGGTACTGTAAAAACTACCAACAGAACTCCTTTCTGGCACCTTTGCCGGTGGAGCTGTGCATGGGGTGTGTTTGGAACATTTTGTTACCAGCCGAGTCCAAAATTCAGCCGTTCCCCATCTCAGCCCAGAAAGCAGGTAGAACAAGTTTTGTGGTGCCTTTCAGCTGCCTACTGGGGTAGTGTAAAAACTACCAACAGAACTCGTTTCTGGCACCTTCCCCGGTGGAGTTGTGCATGGGGTGTGTTTGGAACATTTTGTCACCAGCCGAGTCCAAAATTCAGCGATTCCCCATCTCAGCCCAGAAAGCAGGTAGAAAAACTTTTGTGGTGCCTTTCAGCTGCCTACCGGGGTATAAAAACTACCAACAGAACTCGTTTCTGGCACCTTCCCCGGTGGAGTTGTGCATGGGGTGTGTTTGGAACATTTTGTCACCAGCCGAGTCCAAAATTCAGCGATTCCCCATCTCAGCCCAGAAAGCAGGTAGAAAAACTTTTGTGGTGCCTTTCAGCTGCCTACCGGGGTAGTGTAAAAACTACCAACAGAACTCGTTTCTGGCACCTTCCCCGGTGGAGTTGTGCATGGGGTGTGTTTGGAACATTTTGTCACCAGCCGTGTCCAAAATTCAGCGATTCCCCATCTCAGCCCAGAAAGCAGGTAGAAAAACTTTTGTGGTGCCTTTCAGCTGCCTACCGGGGTAGTGTAAAAACTACCAACAGAACTCGTTTCTGGCACCTTCTCCGGTGGAGTTGTGCATGGGGGTGTGTTTGGAACATTTTGTCACCAGCCGAGTCCAAAATTCAGCGATTCCCCATCTCAGCCCAGAAAGCAGGTAGAACAAGTTTTGTGGTGCCTTTCAGCTGCCTACCGGGGTAGTGTAAAAACTACCAACGGAACTCGTTTCTGGCACCTTCCCCGGTGGAGTTGTGCATGGGGTGTGTTTGGAACATTTTGTCACCAGCCGAGTCCAAAATTCAGCCGTTCCCCATCTCAGCCCAGAAAGCAGGTAGAACAAGTTTTGTGGTGCCTTTCTCTTGCCTACCGGGGTAGTGTAAAAACTACCAACAGAACTCGTTTCTGGCACCTTCCCCGGTGGAGTTGTGCATGGGGTGTGTTTGGAACATTTTGTCACCAGCCGAGTCCAAAATTCAGCGATTCCCCATCTCAGCCCAGAAAGCAGGTAGAACAAGTTTTGTGGTGCCTTTCAGCTGCCTACCGGGGTAGTGTAAAAACTACCAACAGAACTCGTTTCTGGCACCTTCCCCGGTGGAGTTGTGCATGGGGTGTGTTTGGAACATTTTGTCACCAGCCGAGTCCAAAATTCAGCGATTCCCCATCTCAGCCCAGAAAGCAGGTAGAAAAACTTTTGTGGTGCCTTTCAGCTGCCTACCGGGGTAGTGTAAAAACTACCAACAGAACTCGTTTCTGGCACCTTCCCCGGTGGAGTTGTGCATGGGGTGTGTTTGGAACATTTTGTCACCAGCCGAGTCCAAAATTCAGCCGTTCCCCATCTCTAGGCCAGAAAGCAGGTAGAACAACTTTTGTGGTGCCTTTCTCTTGCCTACCGGGGTAGTGTAAAAACTACCAACAGAACTCGTTTCTGGCACCTTCCCCGGTGGAGGTGTGCATGGGGTGTGTTTGGAACATTTTGTCACCAGCCGAGTCCAAAATTCAGCGATTCCCCATCTCAGCCCAGAAAGCAGGTAGAACAAGTTTTGTGGTGCCTTTCAGCTGCCTACCGGGGTAGTGTAAAAACTACCAACAGAACTCGTTTCTGGCACCTTTGCCGGTGGAGGTGTGCATGGGGTGTGTTTGGAACATTTTGTCACCAGCCGAGTCCAAAATTCAGCGATTCCCCATCTCAGCCCAGAAAGCAGGTAGAAAAACTTTTGTGGTGCCTTTCAGCTGCCTACCGGGGTAGTGTAAAAACTACCAACAGAACTCGTTTCTGGCACCTTCCCCGGTGGAGTTGTGCATGGGGTGTGTTTGGAACATTTTGTCACCAGCCGAGTCCAAAATTCAGCCGTTCCCCATCTCTAGGCCAGAAAGCAGGTAGAACAACTTTTGTGGTGCCTTTCTCTTGCCTACCGGGGTACTGTAAAAACTACCAACAGAACTCGTTTCTGGCACCTTTGCCGGTGGAGGTGTGCATGGGGTGTGTTTGGAACATTTTGTCACCAGCCGAGTCCAAAATTCAGCGATTCCCCATCTCAGCCCAGAAAGCAGGTAGAACAAGTTTTGTGGTGCCTTTCAGCTGCCTACCGGGGTACTGTAAAAACTACCAACAGAACTCCTTTCTGGCACCTTTGCCGGTGGAGCTGTGCATGGGGTGTGTTTGGAACATTTTGTTACCAGCCGAGTCCAAAATTCAGCCGTTCCCCATCTCAGCCCAGAAAGCAGGTAGAACAAGTTTTGTGGTGCCTTTCAGCTGCCTACTGGGGTAGTGTAAAAACTACCAACAGAACTCGTTTCTGGCACCTTCCCCGGTGGAGTTGTGCATGGGGTGTGTTTGGAACATTTTGTCACCAGCCGAGTCCAAAATTCAGCGATTCCCCATCTCAGCCAAGAAAGCAGGTAGAACAAGTTTTGTGGTGCCTTTCAGCTGCCTACCGGGGTAGTGTAAAAACTACCAACAGAACTCGTTTCTGGCACCTTCCCCGGTGGAGTTGTGCATGGGGTGTGTTTGGAACATTTTGTCACCAGCCGAGTCCAAAATTCAGCGATTCCCCATCTCAGCCCAGAAAGCAGGTAGAACAAGTTTTGTGGTGCCTTTCAGCTGCCTACCGGGGTAGTGTAAAAACTACCAACAGAACTCCTTTCTGGCACCTTTGCCGGTGGAGGTGTGCATGGGGTGTGTTTCGAACATTTTGTCACCAGCCGAGTCCAAAATTCAGCGATTCCCCATCTCAGCCCAGAAAGCAGGTAGAAAAACTTTTGTGGTGCCTTTCAGCTGCCTACCGGGGTAGTGTAAAAACTACCAACAGAACTCGTTTCTGGCACCTTCTCCGGTGGAGTTGTGCATGGGGTGTGTTTGGAACATTTTGTCACCAGCCGAGTCCAAAATTCAGCGATTCCCCATCTCAGCCCAGAAAGCAGGTAGAACAAGTTTTGTGGTGCCTTTCAGCTGCCTACCGGGGTAGTGTAAAAACTACCAACAGAACTCGTTTCTGGCACCTTCCCCGGTGGAGTTGTGCATGGGGTGTGTTTGGAACATTTTGTCACCAGCCGAGTCCAAAATTCAGCCGTTCCCCATCTCAGCCCAGAAAGCAGGTAGAACAAGTTTTGTGGTGCCTTTCTCTTGCCTACCGGGGTACTGTAAAAACTACCAACAGAACTCGTTTCTGGCACCTTTGCCGGTGGAGGTGTGCATGGGGTGTGTTTGGAACATTTTGTCACCAGCCGAGTCCAAAATTCAGCGATTCCCCATCTCAGCCCAGAAAGCAGGTAGAAAAACTTTTGTGGTGCCTTTCAGCTGCCTACCGGGGTAGTGTAAAAACTACCAACAGAACTCGTTTCTGGCACCTTCCCCGGTGGAGTTGTGCATGGGGTGTGTTTGGAACATTTTGTCACCAGCCGAGTCCAAAATTCAGCGATTCCCCATCTCAGCCCAGAAAGCAGGTAGAACAAGTTTTGTGGTGCCTTTCAGCTGCCTACCGGGGTAGTGTAAAAACTACCAACAGAACTCGTTTCTGGCACCTTCCCCGGTGGAGTTGTGCATGGGGTGTGTTTGGAACATTTTGTCACCAGCCGAGTCCAAAATTCAGCTGTTCCCCATCTCAGCCCAGAAAGCAGGTAGAACAAGTTTTGTGGTGCCTTTCTCTTGCCTACCGGGGTAGTGTAAAAACTACCAACAGAACTCGTTTCTGGCACCTTCCCCGGTGGAGTTGTGCATGGGGTGTGTTTGGAACATTTTGTCACCAGCCGAGTCCAAAATTCAGCGATTCCCCATCTCAGCCCAGAAAGCAGGTAGAACAAGTTTTGTGGTGCCTTTCAGCTGCCTACCGGGGTAGTGTAAAAACTACCAACAGAACTCGTTTCTGTCACCTTTGCCGGTGGAGGTGTGCATGGGGTGTGTTTGGAACATTTTGTCACCAGCCGAGTCCAAAATTCAGCGATTCCCCATCTCAGCCCAGAAAGCAGGTAGAAAAACTTTTGTGGTGCCTTTCAGCTGCCTACCGGGGTAGTGTAAAAACTACCAACAGAACTCGTTTCTGGCACCTTCCCCGGTGGAGTTGTGCATGGGGTGTGTTTGGAACATTTTGTCACCAGCCGAGTCCAAAATTCAGCCGTTCCCCATCTCTAGGCCAGAAAGCAGGTAGAACAACTTTTGTGGTGCCTTTCTCTTGCCTACCGGGGTACTGTAAAAACTACCAACAGAACTCGTTTCTGGCACCTTTGCCGGTGGAGGTGTGCATGGGGTGTGTTTGGAACATTTTGTCACCAGCCGAGTCCAAAATTCAGCGATTCCCCATCTCAGCCCAGAAAGCAGGTAGAACAACTTTTGTGGTGCCTTTCAGCTGCCTACCGGGGTAGTGTAAAAACTACCAACAGAACTCGTTTCTGGCACCTTCCCCGGTGGAGTTGTGCATGGGGTGTGTTTGGAACATTTTGTCACCAGCCGAGTCCAAAATTCAGCGATTCCCCATCTCAGCCCAGAAAGCAGGTAGAACAAGTTTTGTGGTGCCTTTCAGCTGCCTACCGGGGTAGTGTAAAAACTACCAACAGAACTCGTTTCTGGCACCTTCCCCGGTGGAGGTGTGCATGGGGTGTGTTTGGAACATTTTGTCACCAGCCGTGTCCAAAATTCAGCGATTCCCCATCTCAGCCCAGAAAGCAGGTAGAACAAGTTTTGTGGTGCCTTTCAGCTGCCTACCGGGGTAGTGTAAAAACTACCAACAGAACTCGTTTCTGGCACCTTCCCCGGTGGAGTTGTGCATGGGGTGTGTTTGGAACATTTTGTCAGCAGCCGAGTCCAAAATTCAGCCGTTCCCCATCTCAGCCCAGAAAGCAGGTAGAACAACTTTTGTGGTGCCTTTCAGCTGCCTACCGGGGTAGTGTAAAAACTACCAACAGAACTCGTTTCTGGCACCTTCCCCGGTGGAGTTGTGCATGGGGTGTGTTTGGAACATTTTGTCACCAGCCGAGTCCAAAATTCAGCGATTCCCCATCTCAGCCCAGAAAGCAGGTAGAACAAGTTTTGTGGTGCCTTTCAGCTGCCTACCGGGGTAGTGTAAAAACTACCAACAGAACTCGTTTCTGGCACCTTCCCCGGTGGAGTTGTGCATGGGGTGTGTTTGGAATATTTTGTCACCAGCCGTGTCCAAAATTCAGCCGTTCCCCATCTCAGCCCAGAAAGCAGGTAGAACAAGTTTTGTGGTGCCTTTCAGCTGCCTACCGGGGTACTGTAAAAACTACCAACAGAACTCGTTTCTGGCACCTTCCCCGGTGGAGTTGTGCATGGGGTGTGTTTGGAACATTTTGTCACCAGCCGAGTCCAAAATTCAGCGATTCCCCATCTCAGCCCAGAAGCAGGTACAACAACTTTTGTGGTGCCTTTCTCTTGCCTACCGGGGTAGTGTAAAAACTACCAACAGAACTCGTTTCTGGCACCTTCCCCGGTGGAGTTGTGCATGGGGTGTGTTTGGAACATTTTGTCACCAGCCGTGTCCAAAATTCAGCGATTCCCCATCTCAGCCCAGAAAGCAGGTAGAAAAACTTTTGTGGTGCCTTTCAGCTGCCTACCGGGGTAGTGTAAAAACTACCAACAGAACTCGTTTCTGGCACCTTCTCCGGTGGAGTTGTGCATGGGGTGTGTTTGGAACATTTTGTCACCAGCCGAGTCCAAAATTCAGCGATTCCCCATCTCAGCCCAGAAAGCAGGTAGAACAAGTTTTGTGGTGCCTTTCAGCTGCCTACCGGGGTAGTGTAAAAACTACCAACGGAACTCGTTTCTGGCACCTTCCCCGGTGGAGTTGTGCATGGGGTGTGTTTGGAACATTTTGTCACCAGCCGAGTCCAAAATTCAGCCGTTCCCCATCTCAGCCCAGAAAGCAGGTAGAACAAGTTTTGTGGTGCCTTTCTCTTGCCTACCGGGGTACTGTAAAAACTACCAACAGAACTCGTTTCTGGCACCTTTGCCGGTGGAGGTGTGCATGGGGTGTGTTTGGAACATTTTGTCACCAGCCGAGTCCAAAATTCAGCGATTCCCCATCTCAGCCCAGAAAGCAGGTAGAACAAGTTTTGTGGTGCCTTTCAGCTGCCTACCGGGGTAGTGTAAAAACTACCAACAGAACTCGTTTCTGGCACCTTCCCCGGTGGAGTTGTGCATGGGGTGTGTTTGGAACATTTTGTCACCAGCCGAGTCCAAAATTCAGCGATTCCCCATCTCAGCCCAGAAAGCAGGTAGAACAACTTTTGTGGTGCCTTTCAGCTGCCTACCGGGGTAGTGTAAAAACTACCAACAGAACTCGTTTCTGGCACCTTCCCCGGTGGAGTTGTGCATGGGGTGTGTTTGGAACATTTTGTCACCAGCCGAGTCCAAAATTCAGCTGTTCCCCATCTCAGCCCAGAAAGCAGGTAGAACAAGTTTTGTGGTGCCTTTCTCTTGCCTACCGGGGTAGTGTAAAAACTACCAACAGAACTCGTTTCTGGCACCTTCCCCGGTGGAGTTGTGCATGGGGTGTGTTTGGAACATTTTGTCACCAGCCGAGTCCAAAATTCAGCGATTCCCCATCTCAGCCCAGAAAGCAGGTAGAACAAGTTTTGTGGTGCCTTTCAGCTGCCTACCGGGGTAGTGTAAAAACTACCAACAGAACTCGTTTCTGTCACCTTTGCCGGTGGAGGTGTGCATGGGGTGTGTTTGGAACATTTTGTCACCAGCCGAGTCCAAAATTCAGCGATTCCCCATCTCAGCCCAGAAAGCAGGTAGAAAAACTTTTGTGGTGCCTTTCAGCTGCCTACCGGGGTAGTGTAAAAACTACCAACAGAACTCGTTTCTGGCACCTTCCCCGGTGGAGTTGTGCATGGGGTGTGTTTGGAACATTTTGTCACCAGCCGAGTCCAAAATTCAGCCGTTCCCCATCTCTAGGCCAGAAAGCAGGTAGAACAATATTTGTGGTGCCTTTCTCTTGCCTACCGGGGTACTGTAAAAACTACCAACAGAACTCGTTTCTGGCACCTTTGCCGGTGGAGGTGTGCATGGGGTGTGTTTGGAACATTTTGTCACCAGCCGAGTCCAAAATTCAGCGATTCCCCATCTCAGCCCAGAAAGCAGGTAGAACAACTTTTGTGGTGCCTTTCAGCTGCCTACCGGGGTAGTGTAAAAACTACCAACAGAACTCGTTTGTGGCACCTTCCCCGGTGGAGTTGTGCATGGGGTGTGTTTGGAACATTTTGTCACCAGCCGAGTCCAAAATTCAGCGATTCCCCATCTCAGCCCAGAAAGCAGGTAGAACAAGTTTTGTGGTGCCTTTCAGCTGCCTACCGGGGTAGTGTAAAAACTACCAACAGAACTCGTTTCTGGCACCTTCCCCGGTGGAGGTGTGCATGGGGTGTGTTTGGAACATTTTGTCACCAGCCGTGTCCAAAATTCAGCGATTCCCCATCTCAGCCCAGAAAGCAGGTAGAACAAGTTTTGTGGTGCCTTTCAGCTGCCTACCGGGGTAGTGTAAAAACTACCAACAGAACTCGTTTCTGGCACCTTCCCCGGTGGAGTTGTGCATGGGGTGTGTTTGGAACATTTTGTCACCAGCCGAGTCCAAAATTCAGCCGTTCCCCATCTCAGCCCAGAAAGCAGGTAGAACAACTTTTGTGGTGCCTTTCAGCTGCCTACCGGGGTAGTGTAAAAACTACCAACAGAACTCGTTTCTGGCACCTTCCCCGGTGGAGTTGTGCATGGGGTGTGTTTGGAACATTTTGTCACCAGCCGAGTCCAAAATTCAGCGATTCCCCATCTCAGCCCAGAAAGCAGGTAGAACAAGTTTTGTGGTGCCTTTCAGCTGCCTACCGGGGTAGTGTAAAAACTACCAACAGAACTCGTTTCTGGCACCTTCCCCGGTGGAGTTGTGCATGGGGTGTGTTTGGAATATTTTGTCACCAGCCGTGTCCAAAATTCAGCCGTTCCCCATCTCAGCCCAGAAAGCAGGTAGAAAAACTTTTGTGGTGCCTTTCAGCTGCCTACCGGGGTAGTGTAAAAACTACCAACAGAACTCGTTTCTGGCACCTTCCCCGGTGGAGTTGTGCATGGGGTGTGTTTGGAACATTTTGTCACCAGCCGAGTCCAAAATTCAGCGATTCCCCATCTCAGCCCAGAAAGCAGGTAGAAAAACTTTTGTGGTGCCTTTCAGCTGCCTACCGGGGTAGTGTAAAAACTACCAACAGAACTCGTTTCTGGCACCTTCCCCGGTGGAGTTGTGCATGGGGTGTGTTTGGAACATTTTGTCACCAGCCGTGTCCAAAATTCAGCGATTCCCCATCTCAGCCCAGAAAGCAGGTAGAAAAACTTTTGTGGTGCCTTTCAGCTGCCTACCGGGGTAGTGTAAAAACTACCAACAGAACTCGTTTCTGGCACCTTCTCCGGTGGAGTTGTGCATGGGGTGTGTTTGGAACATTTTGTCACCAGCCGAGTCCAAAATTCAGCGATTCCCCATCTCAGCCCAGAAAGCAGGTAGAACAAGTTTTGTGGTGCCTTTCAGCTGCCTACCGGGGTAGTGTAAAAACTACCAACGGAACTCGTTTCTGGCACCTTCCCCGGTGGAGTTGTGCATGGGGTGTGTTTGGAACATTTTGTCACCAGCCGAGTCCAAAATTCAGCCGTTCCCCATCTCAGCCCAGAAAGCAGGTAGAACAAGTTTTGTGGTGCCTTTCTCTTGCCTACCGGGGTAGTGTAAAAACTACCAACAGAACTCGTTTCTGGCACCTTCCCCGGTGGAGTTGTGCATGGGGTGTGTTTGGAACATTTTGTCACCAGCCGAGTCCAAAATTCAGCGATTCCCCATCTCAGCCCAGAAAGCAGGTAGAACAAGTTTTGTGGTGCCTTTCAGCTGCCTACCGGGGTAGTGTAAAAACTACCAACAGAACTCGTTTCTGGCACCTTTGCCGGTGGAGGTGTGCATGGGGTGTGTTTGGAACATTTTGTCAACAGCCGAGTCCAAAATTCAGCGATTCCCCATCTCAGCCCAGAAAGCAGGTAGAAAAACTTTTGTGGTGCCTTTCAGCTGCCTACCGGGGTAGTGTAAAAACTACCAACAGAACTCGTTTCTGGCACCTTCCCCGGTGGAGTTGTGCATGGGGTGTGTTTGGAACATTTTGTCACCAGCCGAGTCCAAAATTCAGCCGTTCCCCATCTCTAGGCCAGAAAGCAGGTAGAACAACTTTTGTGGTGCCTTTCTCTTGCCTACCGGGGTACTGTAAAAACTACCAACAGAACTCGTTTCTGGCACCTTTGCCGGTGGAGGTGTGCATGGGGTGTGTTTGGAACATTTTGTCACCAGCCGAGTCCAAAATTCAGCGATTCCCCATCTCAGCCCAGAAAGCAGGTAGAACAAGTTTTGTGGTGCCTTTCAGCTGCCTACCGGGGTAGTGTAAAAACTACCAACAGAACTCCTTTCTGGCACCTTTGCCGGTGGAGCTGTGCATGGGGTGTGTTTGGAACATTTTGTTACCAGCCGAGTCCAAAATTCAGCCGTTCCCCATCTCAGCCCAGAAAGCAGGTAGAACAAGTTTTGTGGTGCCTTTCAGCTGCCTACTGGGGTAGTGTAAAAACTACCAACAGAACTCGTTTCTGGCACCTTCCCCGGTGGAGTTGTGCATGGGGTGTGTTTGGAACATTTTGTCACCAGCCGAGTCCAAAATTCAGCGATTCCCCATCTCAGCCAAGAAAGCAGGTAGAACAAGTTTTGTGGTGCCTTTCAGCTGCCTACCGGGGTAGTGTAAAAACTACCAACAGAACTCGTTTCTGGCACCTTCCCCGGTGGAGTTGTGCATGGGGTGTGTTTGGAACATTTTGTCACCAGCCGAGTCCAAAATTCAGCGATTCCCCATCTCAGCCCAGAAAGCAGGTAGAACAAGTTTTGTGGTGCCTTTCAGCTGCCTACCGGGGTAGTGTAAAAACTACCAACAGAACTCGTTTCTGGCACCTTTGCCGGTGGAGGTGTGCATGGGGTGTGTTTGGAACATTTTGTCACCAGCCGAGTCCAAAATTCAGCGATTCCCCATCTCAGCCCAGAAAGCAGGTAGAAAAACTTTTGTGGTGCCTTTCAGCTGCCTACCGGGGTAGTGTAAAAACTACCAACAGAACTCGTTTCTGGCACCTTCTCCGGTGGAGTTGTGCATGGGGTGTGTTTGGAACATTTTGTCACCAGCCGAGTCCAAAATTCAGCGATTCCCCATCTCAGCCCAGAAAGCAGGTAGAACAAGTTTTGTGGTGCCTTTCAGGTGCCTACCGGGGTAGTGTAAAAACTACCAACAGAACTCGTTTCTGGCACCTTCCCCGGTGGAGTTGTGCATGGGGTGTGTTTGGAACATTTTGTCACCAGCCGAGTCCAAAATTCAGCCGTTCCCCATCTCAGCCCAGAAAGCAGGTAGAACAAGTTTTGTGGTGCCTTTCTCTTGCCTACCGGGGTAGTGTAAAAACTACCAACAGAACTCGTTTCTGGCACCTTCCCCGGTGGAGTTGTGCATGGGGTGTTTTTGGAACATTTTGTCACCAGCCGAGTCCAAAATTCAGCGATTCCCCATCTCAGCCCAGAAAGCAGGTAGAACAAGTTTTGTGGTGCCTTTCAGCTGCCTACCGGGGTAGTGTAAAAACTACCAACAGAACTCGTTTCTGGCACCTTCCCCGGTGGAGTTGTGCATGGCGTGTGTTTGGAACATTTTGTCAGCAGCCGAGTCCAAAATTCAGCGATTCCCCATCTCAGCCCAGAAAGCAGGTAGAACAAGTTTTGTGGTGCCTTTCAGCTGCCTACCGGGGTAGTGTAAAAACTACCAACAGAACTCGTTTCTGGCACCTTCCCCGGTGGAGTTGTGCATGGGGTGTGTTTGGAACATTTTGTCACCAGCCGAGTCCAAAATTCAGCGATTCCCCATCTCAGCCCAGAAAGCAGGTAGAACAAGTTTTGTGGTGCCTTTCAGCTGCCTACCGGGGTAGTGTAAAAACTACCAACAGAACTCGTTTCTGGCACCTTTGCCGGTGGAGGTGTGCATGGGGTGTGTTTGGAACATTTTGTCACCAGCCGAGTCCAAAATTCAGCGATTCCCCATCTCAGCCCAGAAAGCAGGTACAACAAGTTTTGTGGTGCCTTTCAGCTGCCTACCGGGGTAGTGTAAAAACTACCAACAGAACTCGTTTCTGGCACCTTCCCCGGTGGAGTTGTGCATGGGGTGTGTTTGGAACATTTTGTCAGCAGCCGAGTCCAAAATTCAGCCGTTCCCCATCTCAGCCCAGAAAGCAGGTAGAACAAGTTTTGTGGTGCCTTTCTCTTGCCTACCGGGGTAGTGTAAAAACTACCAACAGAACTCGTTTCTGGCACCTTCCCCGGTGGAGTTGTGCATGGGGTGTGTTTGGAACATTTTGTCAGCAGCCGAGTCCAAAATTCAGCCGTTCCCCATCTCAGCCCAGAAAGCAGGTAGAACAACTTTTGTGGTGCCTTTCAGCTGCCTACCGGGGTAGTGTAAAAACTACCAACAGAACTCGTTTCTGGCACCTTCCCCGGTGGAGTTGTGCATGGGGTGTGTTTGGAACATTTTGTCACCAGCCGAGTCCAAAATTCAGCGATTCCCCATCTCAGCCCAGAAAGCAGGTAGAACAAGTTTTGTGGTGCCTTTCAGCTGCCTACCGGGGTAGTGTAAAAACTACCAACAGAACTCGTTTCTGGCACCTTCCCCGGTGGAGTTGTGCATGGGGTGTGTTTGGAATATTTTGTCACCAGCCGTGTCCAAAATTCAGCCGTTCCCCATCTCAGCCCAGAAAGCAGGTAGAAAAACTTTTGTGGTGCCTTTCAGCTGCCTACCGGGGTAGTGTAAAAACTACCAACAGAACTCGTTTCTGGCACCTTCCCCGGTGGAGTTGTGCATGGGGTGTGTTTGGAACATTTTGTCACCAGCCGAGTCCAAAATTCAGCGATTCCCCATCTCAGCCCAGAAAGCAGGTAGAAAAACTTTTGTGGTGCCTTTCAGCTGCCTACCGGGGTAGTGTAAAAACTACCAACAGAACTCGTTTCTGGCACCTTCCCCGGTGGAGTTGTGCATGGGGTGTGTTTGGAACATTTTGTCACCAGCCGTGTCCAAAATTCAGCGATTCCCCATCTCAGCCCAGAAAGCAGGTAGAAAAACTTTTGTGGTGCCTTTCAGCTGCCTACCGGGGTAGTGTAAAAACTACCAACAGAACTCGTTTCTGGCACCTTCTCCGGTGGAGTTGTGCATGGGGTGTGTTTGGAACATTTTGTCACCAGCCGAGTCCAAAATTCAGCGATTCCCCATCTCAGCCCAGAAAGCAGGTAGAACAAGTTTTGTGGTGCCTTTCAGCTGCCTACCGGGGTAGTGTAAAAACTACCAACGGAACTCGTTTCTGGCACCTTCCCCGGTGGAGTTGTGCATGGGGTGTGTTTGGAACATTTTGTCACCAGCCGAGTCCAAAATTCAGCCGTTCCCCATCTCAGCCCAGAAAGCAGGTAGAACAAGTTTTGTGGTGCCTTTCTCTTGCCTACCGGGGTAGTGTAAAAACTACCAACAGAACTCGTTTCTGGCACCTTCCCCGGTGGAGTTGTGCATGGGGTGTGTTTGGAACATTTTGTCACCAGCCGAGTCCAAAATTCAGCGATTCCCCATCTCAGCCCAGAAAGCAGGTAGAACAAGTTTTGTGGTGCCTTTCAGCTGCCTACCGGGGTAGTGTAAAAACTACCAACAGAACTCGTTTCTGGCACCTTCCCCGGTGGAGTTGTGCATGGGGTGTGTTTGGAACATTTTGTCACCAGCCGAGTCCAAAATTCAGCGATTCCCCATCTCAGCCCAGAAAGCAGGTAGAACAAGTTTTGTGGTGCCTTTCAGCTGCCTACCGGGGTAGTGTAAAAACTACCAACAGAACTCGTTTCTGGCACCTTTGCCGGTGGAGGTGTGCATGGGGTGTGTTTGGAACATTTTGTCACCAGCCGAGTCCAAAATTCAGCGATTCCCCATCTCAGCCCAGAAAGCAGGTAGAAAAACTTTTGTGGTGCCTTTCAGCTGCCTACCGGGGTAGTGTAAAAACTACCAACAGAACTCGTTTCTGGCACCTTCCCCGGTGGAGTTGTGCATGGGGTGTGTTTGGAACATTTTGTCACCAGCCGAGTCCAAAATTCAGCCGTTCCCCATCTCTAGGCCAGAAAGCAGGTAGAACAACTTTTGTGGTGCCTTTCTCTTGCCTACCGGGGTACTGTAAAAACTACCAACAGAACTCGTTTCTGGCACCTTTGCCGGTGGAGGTGTGCATGGGGTGTGTTTGGAACATTTTGTCACCAGCCGAGTCCAAAATTCAGCGATTCCCCATCTCAGCCCAGAAAGCAGGTAGAACAAGTTTTGTGGTGCCTTTCAGCTGCCTACCGGGGTAGTGTAAAAACTACCAACAGAACTCCTTTCTGGCACCTTTGCCGGTGGAGCTGTGCATGGGGTGTGTTTGGAACATTTTGTTACCAGCCGAGTCCAAAATTCAGCCGTTCCCCATCTCAGCCCAGAAAGCAGGTAGAACAAGTTTTGTGGTGCCTTTCAGCTGCCTACTGGGGTAGTGTAAAAACTACCAACAGAACTCGTTTCTGGCACCTTCCCCGGTGGAGTTGTGCATGGGGTGTGTTTGGAACATTTTGTCACCAGCCGAGTCCAAAATTCAGCGATTCCCCATCTCAGCCCAGAAAGCAGGTAGAACAAGTTTTGTGGTGCCTTTCAGCTGCCTACCGGGGTAGTGTAAAAACTACCAACAGAACTCGTTTCTGGCACCTTCCCCGGTGGAGTTGTGCATGGGGTGTGTTTGGAACATTTTGTCACCAGCCGAGTCCAAAATTCAGCGATTCCCCATCTCAGCCCAGAAAGCAGGTAGAACAAGTTTTGTGGTGCCTTTCAGCTGCCTACCGGGGTAGTGTAAAAACTACCAACAGAACTCCTTTCTGGCACCTTTGCCGGTGGAGGTGTGCATGGGGTGTGTTTCGAACATTTTGTCACCAGCCGAGTCCAAAATTCAGCGATTCCCCATCTCAGCCCAGAAAGCAGGTACAACAACTTTTGTGGTGCCTTTCAGCTGCCTACCGGGGTAGTGTAAAAACTACCAACAGAACTCGTTTCTGGCACCTTCCCCGGTGGAGTTGTGCATGGGGTGTGTTTGGAACATTTTGTCACCAGCCGAGTCCAAAATTCAGCCGTTCCCCATCTCAGCCCAGAAAGCAGGTAGAACAAGTTTTGTGGTGCCTTTCAGCTGCCTACCGGGGTAGTGTAAAAACTACCAACAGAACTCATTTCTGGCACCTTCCCCGGTGGAGTTGTGCATGAGGTGTGTTTGGAACATTTTGTTACCAGCCGAGTCCAAAATTCAGCCGTTCCCCATCTCAGCCCAGAAAGCAGGTAGAACAAGTTTTGTGGTGCCTTTCAGCTGCCTACCGGGGTAGTGTAAAAACTACCAACAGAACTCGTTTCTGGCACCTTCCCCGGTGGAGTTGTGCATGGGGTGTGTTTGGAACATTTTGTCAGCAGCCGAGTCCAAAATTCAGCCGTTCCCCATCTCAGCCCAGAAAGCAGGTAGAACAAGTTTTGTGGTGCCTTTCAGCTGCCTACCGGGGTACTGTAAAAACTACCAACAGAACTCGTTTCTGGCACCTTCCCCGGTGGAGTTGTGCATGGCGTGTGTTTGGAACATTTTGTCACCAGCCGAGTCCAAAATTCAGCGATTCCCCATCTCAGCCCAGAAAGCAGGTAGAACAAGTTTTGTGGTGCCTTTCAGCTGCCTACCGGGGTAGTGTAAAAACTACCAACAGAACTCGTTTCTGGCACCTTCCCCGGTGGAGTTGTGCATGGGGTGTGTTTGGAACATTTTGTTACCAGCCGAGTCCAAAATTCAGCCGTTCCCCATCTCAGCCCAGAAAGCAGGTAGAACAAGTTTTGTGGTGCCTTTCAGCTGCCTACCGGGGTAGTGTAAAAACTACCAACAGAACTCGTTTCTGGCACCTTCCCCGGTGGAGTTGTGCATGGGGTGTGTTTGGAACATTTTGTCACCAGCCGTGTCCAAAATTCAGCGATTCCCCATCTCTAGGCCAGAAAGCAGGTAGAACAAGTTTTGTGGTGCCTTTCAGGTGCCTACCGGGGTACTGTAAAAACTACCAACAGAACTCGTTTCTGGCACCTTCCCCGGTGGAGTTGTGCATGGGGTGTGTTTGGAACATTTTTTCACCAGCCGAGTCCAATATTCAGCTATTCCCCATCTCAGCCCAGAAAGCAGGTACAAAAAGTTTTGTGGTGCCTTTCTCTTGCCTACCGGGGTAGTGTAAAAACTACCAACAGAACTCGTTTCTGGCACCTTCCCCGGTGGAGTTGTGCATGGGGTGTGTTTGGAACATTTTGTTACCAGCCGAGTCCAAAATTCAGCCGTTCCCCATCTCAGCCCAGAAAGCAGGTAGAACAAGTTTTGTGGTGCCTTTCAGCTGCCTACCGGGGTAGTGTAAAAACTACCAACAGAACTCATTTCTGGCACCTTCCCCGGTGGAGTTGTGCATGGGGTGTGTTTGGAACATTTTGTCACCAGCCGTGTCCAAAATTCAGCGATTCCCCATCTCAGCCCAGAAAGCAGGTAGAACAAGTTTTGTGGTGCCTTTCAGGTGCCTACCGGGGTACTGTAAAAACTACCAACAGAACTCGTTTCTGGCACCTTCCCCGATGGAGTTGTGCATGGGGTGTGTTTGGAACATTTTGTCAGCAGCCGAGTCCAAAATTCAGCGATTCCCCATCTCAGCCCAGAAAGCAGGTACAAAAAGTTTTGTGGTGCCTTTCTCTTGCCTACCGGGGTAGTGTAAAAACTACCAACAGAACTCGTTTCTGGCACCTTCCCCGGTGGAGTTGTGCATGGGGTGTGTTTGGAACATTTTGTCACCAGCCGAGTCCAAAATTCAGCGATTCCCCATCTCAGCCCAGAAAGCAGGTAGAACAACTTTTGTGGTGCCTTTCAGCTGCCTACCGGGGTAGTGTAAAACTACCAACAGAACTCGTTTCTGGCACCTTCCCCGGTGGAGTTGTGCATGGGGTGTGTTTGGAACATTTTGTCACCAGCCGAGTCCAAAATTCAGCTGATCCCCATCTCAGCCCAGAAAGCAGGTAGAACAAGTTTTGTGGTGCCTTTCAGCTGCCTACCGGGGTAGTGTAAAAACTACCAACAGAACTCGTTTCTGGCACCTTCCCCGGTGGAGTTGTGCATGGGGTGTGTTTGGAACATTTTGTCACCAGCCGAGTCCAAAATTCAGCCGTTCCCCATCTCAGCCCAGAAAGCAGGTAGAAAAACTTTTGTGGTGCCTTTCTCTTGCCTACCGGGGTACTGTAAAAACTACCAACAGAACTCCTTTCTGGCACCTTTGCCGGTGGAGCTGTGCATGGGGTGTGTTTGGAACATTTTGTTACCAGCCGAGTCCAAAATTCAGCCGTTCCCCATCTCAGCCCAGAAAGCAGGTAGAACAAGTTTTGTGGTGCCTTTCAGCTGCCTACTGGGGTAGTGTAAAAACTACCAACAGAACTCGTTTCTGGCACCTTCCCCGGTGGAGTTGTGCATGGGGTGTGTTTGGAACATTTTGTCACCAGCCGAGTCCAAAATTCAGCGATTCCCCATCTCAGCCCAGAAAGCAGGTAGAACAAGTTTTGTGGTGCCTTTCAGCTGCCTACCGGGGTAGTGTAAAAACTACCAACAGAACTCGTTTCTGGCACCTTCCCCGGTGGAGTTGTGCATGGGGTGTGTTTGGAACATTTTGTCACCAGCCGAGTCCAAAATTCAGCGATTCCCCATCTCAGCCCAGAAAGCAGGTAGAACAAGTTTTGTGGTGCCTTTCAGCTGCCTACCGGGGTAGTGTAAAAACTACCAACAGAACTCGTTTCTGGCACCTTCTCCGGTGGAGTTGTGCATGGGGTGTGTTTGGAACATTTTGTCACCAGCCGAGTCCAAAATTCAGCGATTCCCCATCTCAGCCCAGAAAGCAGGTAGAACAAGTTTTGTGGTGCCTTTCAGCTGCCTACCGGGGTAGTGTAAAAACTACCAACGGAACTCGTTTCTGGCACCTTCCCCGGTGGAGTTGTGCATGGGGTGTGTTTGGAACATTTTGTCACCAGCCGAGTCCAAAATTCAGCCGTTCCCCATCTCAGCCCAGAAAGCAGGTAGAACAAGTTTTGTGGTGCCTTTCAGCTGCCTACCGGGGTAGTGTAAAAACTACCAACAGAACTCGTTTCTGGCACCTTCCCCGGTGGAGTTGTGCATGGGGTGTGTTTGGAACATTTTGTCACCAGCCGAGTCCAAAATTCAGCGATTCCCCATCTCAAGCCCAGAAAGCAGGTAGAACAAGTTTTGTGGTGCCTTTCAGCTGCCTACCGGGGTAGTGTAAAAACTACCAACAGAACTCGTTTCTGGCACCTTCCCCGGTGGAGTTGTGCATGGGGTGTGTTTGGAACATTTTGTCACCAGCCGAGTCCAAAATTCAGCGATTCCCCATCTCAGCCCAGAAAGCAGGTAGAACAAGTTTTGTGGTGCCTTTCAGCTGCCTACCGGGGTAGTGTAAAAACTACCAACAGAACTCGTTTCTGGCACCTTCCCCGGTGGAGGTGTGCATGGGGTGTGTTTGGAACATTTTGTCACCAGCCGAGTCCAAAATTCAGCGATTCCCCATCTCAGCCCAGAAAGCAGGTAGAACAAGTTTTGTGGTGCCTTTCAGCTGCCTACCGGGGTAGTGTAAAAACTACCAACAGAACTCGTTTCTGGCACCTTCCCCGGTGGAGTTGTGCATGGGGTGTGTTTGGAACATTTTGTCACCAGCCGAGTCCAAAATTCAGCGATTCCCCATCTCAGCCCAGAAAGCAGGTAGAACAAGTTTTGTGGTGCCTTTCAGCTGCCTACCGGGGTAGTGTAAAAACTACCAACAGAACTCGTTTCTGGCACCTTTGCCGGTGGAGGTGTGCATGGGGTGTGTTTGGAACATTTTGTCACCAGCCGAGTCCAAAATTCAGCGATTCCCCGTCTCAGCCCAGAAAGCAGGTAGAACAAGTTTTGTGGTGCCTTTCAGCTGCCTACCGGGGTAGTGTAAAAACTACCAACAGAACTCCTTTCTGGCACCTTTGCCGGTGGAGCTGTGCATGGGGTGTGTTTGGAACATTTTGTTACCAGCCGAGTCCAAAATTCAGCGATTCCCCGTCTCAGCCCAGAAAGCAGGTAGAACAAGTTTTGTGGTGCCTTTCAGGTGCCTACCGGGGTAGTGTAAAAACTACCAACAGAACTCCTTTCTGGCACCTTTGCCGGTGGAGCTGTGCATGGGGTGTGTTTGGAACATTTTGTCACCAGCCGAGTCCAAAATTCAGCCGTTCCCCATCTCAGCCCAGAAAGCAGGTAGAACAAGTTTTGTGGTGCCTTTCAGCTGCCTACCGGGGTAGTGTAAAAACTACCAACAGAACTCCTTTCTGGCACCTTTGCCGGTGGAGCTGTACATGGGGTGTGTTTGGAACATTTTGTTACCAGCCGAGTCCAAAATTCAGCGATTCCCCATCTCAGCCCAGAAAGCAGGTAGAACAAGTTTTGTGGTGCCTTTCAGCTGCCTACTGGGGTAGTGTAAAAACTACCAACAGAACTCGTTTCTGGCACCTTCCCCGGTGGAGTTGTGCATGGGGTGTGTTTGGAACATTTTGTCACCAGCCGAGTCCAAAATTCAGCGATTCCCCATCTCAGCCCAGAAAGCAGGTAGAACAAGTTTTGTGGTGCCTTTCAGCTGCCTACCGGGGTAGTGTAAAAACTACCAACAGAACTCGTTTCTGGCACCTTCCCCGGTGGAGTTGTGCATGGGGTGTGTTTGGAACATTTTGTCACCAGCCGAGTCCAAAATTCAGCGATTCCCCATCTCAGCCCAGAAAGCAGGTAGAACAAGTTTTGTGGTGCCTTTCAGCTGCCTACCGGGGTAGTGTAAAAACTACCAACAGAACTCGTTTCTGGCACCTTCCCCGGTGGAGGTGTGCATGGGGTGTGTTTGGAACATTTTGTCACCAGCCGAGTCCAAAATTCAGCGATTCCCCGTCTCAGCCCAGAAAGCAGGTAGAACAAGTTTTGTGGTGCCTTTCAGCTGCCTACCGGGGTAGTGTAAAAACTACCAACAGAACTCCTTTCTGGCACCTTTGCCGGTGGAGCTGTGCATGGGGTGTGTTTGGAACATTTTGTCACCAGCCGAGTCCAAAATTCAGCCGTTCCCCATCTCAGCCCAGAAAGCAGGTAGAACAAGTTTTGTGGTGCCTTTCAGGTGCCTACCGGGGTACTGTAAAAACTACCAACAGAACTCCTTTCTGGCACCTTTGCCGGTGGAGCTGTACATGGGGTGTGTTTGGAACATTTTGTTACCAGCCGAGTCCAAAATTCAGCGATTCCCCATCTCAGCCCAGAAAGCAGGTAGAACAAGTTTTGTGGTGCCTTTCAGCTGCCTACTGGGGTAGTGTAAAAACTACCAACAGAACTCGTTTCTGGCACCTTCCCCGGTGGAGTTGTGCATGGGGTGTGTTTGGAACATTTTGTCACCAGCCGAGTCCAAAATTCAGCGATTCCCCATCTCAGCCCAGAAAGCAGGTAGAACAAGTTTTGTGGTGCCTTTCAGCTGCCTACCGGGGTAGTGTAAAAACTACCAACAGAACTCGTTTCTGGCACCTTCCCCGGTGGAGTTGTGCATGGGGTGTTTTTGGAACTTTTTGTCACCAGCCGAGTCCAAAATTCAGCTGATCCCCATCTCAGCCCAGAAAGCAGGTAGAACAACTTTTGTGGTGCCTTTCAGCTGCCTACTGGGGTAGTGTAAAAACTACCAACAGAACTCGTTTCTGGCACCTTCCCCGGTGGAGTTGTGCATGGGGTGTGTTTGGAACATTTTGTCACCAGCCGAGTCCAAAATTCAGCGATTCCCCATCTCAGCCCAGAAAGCAGGTAGAACAAGTTTTGTGGTGCCTTTCAGCTGCCTACCGGGGTAGTGTAAAAACTACCAACAGAACTCGTTTCTGGCACCTTCCCCGGTGGAGTTGTGCATGGGGTGTTTTTGGAACATTTTGTCACCAGCCGAGTCCAAAATTCAGCGATTCCCCATCTCAGCCCAGAAAGCAGGTAGAACAAGTTTTGTGGTGCCTTTCAGCTGCCTACCGGGGTAGTGTAAAAACTACCAACAGAATTCCTTTCTGGCACCTTTGCCGGTGGAGGTGTGCATGGGGTGTGTTTCGAACATTTTGTCACCAGCCGAGTCCAAAATTCAGCGATTCCCCATCTCAGCCCAGAAAGCAGGTAGAACAAGTTTTGTGGTGCCTTTCAGCTGCCTACCGGGGTAGTGTAAAAACTACCAACAGAACTCGTTTCTGGCACCTTCCCCGGTGGAGTTGTGCATGGGGTGTGTTTGGAACATTTTGTCACCAGCCGAGTCCAAAATTCAGCCGTTCCCCATCTCAGCCCAGAAAGCAGGTAGAACAAGTTTTGTGGTGCCTTTCAGCTGCCTACCGGGGTAGTGTAAAAACTACCAACAGAACTCGTTTCTGGCACCTTCCCCGGTGGAGTTGTGCATGGGGTGTGTTTGGAACATTTTGTCACCAGCCGTGTCCAAAATTCAGCGATTCCCCATCTCAGCCCAGAAAGCAGGTAGAACAAGTTTTGTGGTGCCTTTCAGCTGCCTACCGGGGTAGTGTAAAAACTACCAACAGAACTCGTTTCTGGCACCTTCCCCGGTGGAGTTGTGCATGGGGTGTGTTTGGAACATTTTGTCACCAGCCGAGTCCAAAATTCAGCGATTCCCCATCTCAGCCCAGAAAGCAGGTACAACAACTTTTGTGGTGCCTTTCAGCTGCCTACCGGGGTAGTGTAAAAACTACCAACAGAACTCGTTTCTGGCACCTTCCCCGGTGGAGTTGTGCATGGCGTGTGTTTGGAACATTTTGTCAGCAGCCGAGTCCAAAATTCAGCGGTTCCCCATCTCAGCCCAGAAAGCAGGTAGAACAAGTTTTGTGGTGCCTTTCAGCTGCCTACCGGGGTAGTGTAAAAACTACCAACAGAACTCATTTCTGGCACCTTCCCCGGTGGAGTTGTGCATGAGGTGTGTTTGGAACATTTTGTTACCAGCCGAGTCCAAAATTCAGCCGTTCCCCATCTCAGCCCAGAAAGCAGGTAGAACAAGTTTTGTGGTGCCTTTCAGCTGCCTACCGGGGTAGTGTAAAAACTACCAACAGAACTCGTTTCTGGCACCTTCCCCGGTGGAGTTGTGCATGGGGTGTGTTTGGAACATTTTGTCACCAGCCGAGTCCAAAATTCAGCCGTTCCCCATCTCAGCCCAGAAAGCAGGTAGAACAAGTTTTGTGGTGCCTTTCAGCTGCCTACCGGGGTACTGTAAAAACTACCAACAGAACTCGTTTCTGGCACCTTCCCCGGTGGAGTTGTGCATGGCGTGTGTTTGGAACATTTTGTCACCAGCCGTGTCCAAAATTCAGCGATTCCCCATCTCAGCCCAGAAAGCAGGTAGA
This sequence comes from Falco biarmicus, assembly GCF_023638135.1. NCBI lineage: Eukaryota > Metazoa > Chordata > Aves > Falconiformes > Falconidae > Falco > Falco biarmicus. The sequence continues at coordinate 106,085 of NW_026611736.1, forward strand.
ACAAGTTTTGTGGTGCCTTTCAGCTGCCTACCGGGGTAGTGTAAAAACTACCAACAGAACTCGTTTCTGCACCTTCCCCGGTGGAGTTGTGCATGGGGTGTGTTTGGAACATTTTGTTACCAGCCGAGTCCAAAATTCAGCCGTTCCCCATCTCAGCCAAGAAAGCAGGTAGAACAAGTTTTGTGGTGCCTTTCAGCTGCCTACCGGGGTAGTGTAAAAACTACCAACAGAACTCCTTTCTGGCACCTTCCCCGGTGGAGTTGTGCATGGGGTGTGTTTGGAACATTTTGTCACCAGCTGTGTCCAAAATTCAGCGATTCCCCATCTCAGCCCAGAAAGCAGGTAGAACAAGTTTTGTGGTGCCTTTCAGCTGCCTACCGGGGTAGTGTAAAAACTACCAACAGAACTCGTTTCTGGCACCTTCCCCGGTGGAGTTGTGCATGGGGTGTGTTTGGAACATTTTGTCACCAGCCGTGTCCAAAATTCAGCGATTCCCCATCTCAGCCCAGAAAGCAGGTAGAACAAGTTTTGTGGTGCCTTTCAGCTGCCTACCGGGGTACTGTAAAAACTACCAACAGAACTCGTTTCTGGCACCTTCCCCGGTGGAGTTGTGCATGGGGTGTGTTTGGAACATTTTGTCACCAGCCGAGTCCAAAATTCAGCTATTCCCCATCTCAGCCCAGAAAGCAGGTACAAAAAGTTTTGTGGTGCCTTTCTCTTGCCTACCGGGGTAGTGTAAAAACTACCAACAGAACTCGTTTCTGGCACCTTCCCCGGTGGAGTTGTGCATGGGGTGTGTTTGGAACATTTTGTCAACAGCCGAGTCCAAAATTCAGCGATTCCCCATCTCAGCCCAGAAAGCAGGTAGAACAAGTTTTGTGGTGCCTTTCAGCTGCCTACCGGGGTACTGTAAAAACTACCAACAGAACTCGTTTCTGGCACCTTCCCCGGTGGAGTTGTGCATGGGGTGTGTTTGGAACATTTTGTCACCAGCCGAGTCCAAAATTCAGCTGATCCCCATCTCATCCCAGAAAGCAGGTAGAACAACTTTTGTGGTGCCTTTCTCTTGCCTACCGGGGTACTGTAAAAACTACCAACAGAACTCGTTTCTGGCACCTTCCCCGGTGGAGTTGTGCATGGCGTGTGTTTGGAACATTTTGTTACCAGCCAAGTCCAAAATTCAGCCGTTCCCCATCTCAGCCCAGAAAGCAGGTAGAACAAGTTTTGTGGTGCCTTTCAGCTGCCTACCGGGGTAGTGTAAAAACTACCAACAGAACTCGTTTCTGGCACCTTCCCCGGTGGAGTTGTGCATGGGGTGTGTTTGGAACATTTTGTCACCAGCCGTGTCCAAAATTCAGCGATTCCCCATCTCAGCCCAGAAAGCAGGTAGAACAAGTTTTGTGGTGCCTTTCAGCTGCCTACCGGGGTAGTGTAAAAACTACCAACAGAACTCGTTTCTGGCACCTTCCCCGGTGGAGTTGTGCATGGGGTGTGTTTGGAACATTTTGTCAACAGCCGAGTCCAAAATTCAGCGATTCCCCATCTCAGCCCAGAAAGCAGGTAGAACAAGTTTTGTGGTGCCTTTCAGCTGCCTACCGGGGTACTGTAAAAACTACCAACAGAACTCGTTTCTGGCACCTTCCCCGGTGGAGTTGTGCATGGGGTGTGTTTGGAACATTTTGTCACCAGCCGAGTCCAAAATTCAGCTGATCCCCATCTCATCCCAGAAAGCAGGTAGAACAAGTTTTGTGGTGCCTTTCAGCTGCCTACCGGGGTAGTGTAAAAACTACCAACAGAACTCGTTTCTGGCACCTTCCCCGGTGGAGTTGTGCATGGGGTGTGTTTGGAACATTTTGTCACCAGCCGAGTCCAAAATTCAGCGATTCCCCATCTCAGCCCAGAAAGCAGGTAGAACAACTTTTGTGGTGCCTTTCAGCTGCCTACCGGGGTAGTGTAAAAACTACCAACAGAACTCCTTTCTGGCACCTTTGCCGGTGGAGGTGTGCATGGGGTGTGTTTCGAACATTTTGTCACCAGCCGAGTCCAAAATTCAGCGATTCCCCATCTCAGCCCAGAAAGCAGGTACAACAACTTTTGTGGTGCCTTTCAGGTGCCTACCGGGGTAGTGTAAAAACTACCAACAGAACTCGTTTCTGGCACCTTCCCCGGTGGAGTTGTGCATGGGGTGTGTTTGGAACATTTTGTCACCAGCCGAGTCCAAAATTCAGCGGTTCCCCATCTCAGCCCAGAAAGCAGGTAGAACAAGTTTTGTGGTGCCTTTCAGCTGCCTACCGGGGTAGTGTAAAAACTACCAACAGAACTCACTTCTGGCACCTTCCCCGGTGGAGTTGTGCATGAGGTGTGTTTGGAACATTTTGTTACCAGCCGAGTCCAAAATTCAGCCGTTCCCCATCTCAGCCCAGAAAGCAGGTAGAACAAGTTTTTGTGGTGCCTTTCAGCTGCCTACCGGGGTAGTGTAAAAACTACCAACAGAACTCGTTTCTGGCACCTTCCCCGGTGGAGTTGTGCATGGGGTGTGTTTGGAACATTTTGTCACCAGCCGAGTCCAAAATTTCAGCCGTTCCCCATCTCAGCCCAGAAAGCAGGTAGAACAAGTTTTGTGGTGCCTTTCAGGTGCCTACCGGGGTACTGTAAAAACTACCAACAGAACTCGTTTCTGGCACCTTCCCCGGTGGAGTTGTGCATGGGGTGTGTTTGGAACATTTTGTCACCAGCCGAGTCCAAAATTCAGCGATTCCCCATCTCAGCCCAGAAAGCAGGTAGAACAAGTTTTGTGGTGCCTTTCAGCTGCCTACCGGGGTAGTGTAAAAACTACCAACAGAACTCGTTTCTGGCACCTTCCCCGGTGGAGTTGTGCATGGGGTGTGTTTGGAACATTTTGTTACCAGCCGAGTCCAAAATTCAGCCGTTCCCCATCTCAGCCCAGAAAGCAGGTAGAACAAGTTTTGTGGTGCCTTTCAGCTGCCTACCGGGGTAGTGTAAAAACTACCAACAGAACTCGTTTCTGGCACCTTCCCGGTGGAGTTGTGCATGGGGTGTGTTTGGAACATTTTGTCACCAGCCGTGTCCAAAATTCAGCGATTCCCCATCTCAGCCCAGAAAGCAGGTAGAACAAGTTTTGTGGTGCCTTTCAGCTGCCTACCGGGGGTAGTGTAAAAACTACCAACAGAACTCGTTTCTGGCACCTTCCCCGGTGGAGTTGTGCATGGGGTGTGTTTGGAACATTTTGTCACCAGCCGAGTCCAAAATTCAGCGAATTCCCCATCTCAGCCCAGAAAGCAGGTAGAACAAGTTTTGTGGTGCCTTTCAGCTGCCTACCGGGGTAGTGTAAAAACTACCAACAGAACTCCTTTCTGGCACCTTCCCCGGTGGAGTTGTGCATGGGGTGTGTTTGGAACATTTTGTCACCAGCCGAGTCCAAAATTCAGCGATTCCCCATCTCAGCCCAGAAAGCAGGTAGAACAAGTTTTGTGGTGCCTTTCAGCTGCCTACCGGGGTACTGTAAAAACTACCAACAGAACTCGTTTCTGGCACCTTCCCCGGTGGAGTTGTGCATGGGGTGTGTTTGGAACATTTTGTCACCAGCCGAGTCCAAAATTCAGCTGATCCCCGTCTCAGCCCAGAAAGCAGGTAGAACAAGTTTTGTGGTGCCTTTCAGCTGCCTACCGGGGTACTGTAAAAACTACCAACAGAACTCGTTTCTGGCACCTTCCCCGGTGGAGTTGTGCATGGGGTGTGTTTGGAACATTTTGTCAGGAGCCGAGTCCAAAATTCAGCGATTCCCCATCTCAGCCCAGAAAGCAGGTAGAACAACTTTTGTGGTGCCTTTCAGCTGCCTACCGGGGTAGTGTAAAAACTACCAACAGAACTCGTTTCTGGCACCTTCCCCGGTGGAGTTGTGCATGGGGTGTGTTTCGAACATTTTGTCACCAGCCGAGTCCAAAATTCAGCCGTTCCCCATCTCTAGGCCAGAAAGCAGGTACAACAAGTTTTGTGGTGCCTTTCTCTTGCCTACCGGGGTAGTGTAAAAACTACCAACAGAACTCGTTTCTGGCACCTTCCCCGGTGGAGTTGTGCATGGGGTGTGTTTGGAACATTTTGTCACCAGCCGAGTCCAAAATTCAGCGGTTCCCCATCTCAGCCCAGAAAGCAGGTAGAACAAAGTTTTGTGGTGCCTTTCTCTTGCCTACCGGGGTAGTGTAAAAACTACCAACAGAACTCGTTTCTGGCACCTTCCCCGGTGGAGTTGTGCATGGGGGTGTGTTTGGAACATTTTGTCACCAGCCGAGTCCAAAATTCAGCGGTTCCCCATCTCAGCCCAGAAAGCAGGTAGAACAAGTTTTGTGGTGCCTTTCAGCTGCCTACCGGGGTAGTGTAAAAACTACCAACAGAACTCACTTCTGGCACCTTCCCCGGTGGAGTTGTGCATGGGGTGTGTTTTGGAACATTTTGTCACCAGCCGAGTCCAAAATTCAGCCGTTCCCCATCTCAGCCCAGAAAGCAGGTAGAACAAGTTTTGTGGTGCCTTTCAGGTGCCTACCGGGGTACTGTAAAAACTACCAACAGAACTCGTTTCTGGCACCTTCCCCGGTGGAGTTGTGCATGGGGTGTGTTTGGAACATTTTGTCACCAGCCGAGTCCAAAATTCAGCGATTCCCCATCTCAGCCCAGAAAGCAGGTAGAACAAGTTTTGTGGTGCCTTTCTAGCTGCCTACCGGGGTAGTGTAAAAACTACCAACAGAACTCGTTTCTGGCACCTTCCCCGGTGGAGTTGTGCATGGGGTGTGTTTGGAACATTTTGTTACCAGCCGAGTCCAAAATTCAGCCGTTCCCCATCTCAGCCCAGAAAGCAGGTAGAACAAGTTTTGTGGTGCCTTTCAGCTGCCTACCGGGGTAGTGTAAAAACTACCACAGAACTCGTTTCTGGCACCTTCCCCGGTGGAGTTGTGCATGGGGTGTGTTTGGAACATTTTGTCACCAGCCGTGTCCAAAATTCAGCGATTCCCCATCTCAGCCCAGAAAGCAGGTAGAACAAGTTTTGTGGTGCCTTTCAGCTGCCTACCGGGGTAGTGTAAAAACTACCAACAGAACTCGTTTCTGGCACCTTCCCCGGTGGAGTTGTGCATGGGGTGTGTTTGGAACATTTTGTCACCAGCCGAGTCCAAAATTCAGCGATTCCCCATCTCAGCCCAGAAAGCAGGTAGAACAAGTTTTGTGGTGCCTTTCAGCTGCCTACCGGGGTACTGTAAAAACTACCAACAGAACTCGTTTCTGGCACCTTCCCCGGTGGAGTTGTGCATGGGGTGTGTTTGGAACATTTTGTCACCAGCCGAGTCCAAAATTCAGCGATTCCCCATCTCAGCCCAGAAAGCAGGTAGAACAAGTTTGTGGTGCCTTTCAGCTGCCTACCGGGGTACTGTAAAAACTACCAACAGAACTCGTTTCTGGCACCTTCCCCGGTGGAGTTGTGCATGGGGTGTGTTTGGAACATTTTGTCACCAGCCGAGTCCAAAATTCAGCTGATCCCCGTCTCAGCCCAGAAAGCAGGTAGAACAACTTTTGTGGTGCCTTTCAGCTGCCTACCGGGGTACTGTAAAAACTACCAACAGAACTCGTTTCTGGCACCTTCCCCGGTGGAGTTGTGCATGGGGTGTGTTTGGAACATTTTGTCAGGAGCCGAGTCCAAAATTCAGCGATTCCCCATCTCAGCCCAGAAAGCAGGTAGAACAACTTTTGTGGTGCCTTTCAGCTGCCTACCGGGGTAGTGTAAAAACTACCAACAGAACTCGTTTCTGGCACCTTCCCCCGGTGGAGTTGTGCATGGGGTGTGTTTGGAACATTTTGTTACCAGCCGAGTCCAAAATTCAGCCGTTCCCCATCTCAGCCCAGAAAGCAGGTAGAACAACTTTTGTGGTGCCTTTCAGCTGCCTACCGGGGTAGTGTAAAAACTACCAACAGAACTCGTTTCTGGCACCTTTGCCGGTGGAGTTGTGCATGGGGTGTGTTTGGAACATTTTGTCACCAGCCGTGTCCAAAATTCAGCGATTCCCCATCTCAGCCCAGAAAGCAGGTAGAAAAACTTTTGTGGTGCCTTTCAGCTGCCTACCGGGGTAGTGTAAAAACTACCAAACAGAACTCGTTTCTGGCACCTTCCCCGGTGGAGTTGTGCATGGGGGTGTGTTTGGAACATTTTGTCACCAGCCGAGTCCAAAAATTCAGCTGATCCCCATCTCAGCCCAGAAAGCAGGTAGAACAACTTTTGTGGTGCCTTTCAGCTGCCTACCGGGGTAGTGTAAAAACTACCAACAGAACTCGTTTCTGGCACCTTCCCCGGTGGAGTTGTGCATGGGGTGTGTTTGGAACATTTTGTCACCAGCCGTGTCCAAAATTCAGCGATTCCCCATCTCAGCCCAGAAAGCAGGTAGAACAACTTTTGTGGTGCCTTTCAGCTGCCTACCGGGGTAGTGTAAAAACTACCAACAGAACTCGTTTCTGGCACCTTCTCCGGTGGAGTTTGTGCATGGGGTGTGTTTGGAACATTTTGTCACCAGCCGAGTCCAAAATTCAGCGATTCCCCATCTCAGCCCAGAAAGCAGGTAGAAAAACTTTTGTGGTGCCTTTCAGCTGCCTACCGGGGTAGTGTAAAAACTACCAACAGAACTCCTTTCTGGCACCTTCCCCGGTGGAGTTGTGCATGGGGTGTGGTTTGGAACATTTTGTCACCAGCCGAGTCCAAAATTCAGCCGTTCCCCATCTCAGCCCAGAAAGCAGGTAGAACAAGTTTTGTGGTGCCTTTCTCTTGCCTACCGGGTAGTGTAAAAACTACCAACAGAACTCGTTTCTGGCACCTTCCCCGGTGGAGTTGTGCATGGGGTGTGTTTGGAACATTTTGTCACCAGCCGAGTCCAAAATTCAGCCGTTCCCCCATCTCAGCCCAGAAAGCAGGTAGAACAAGTTTTGTGGTGCCTTTCAGCTGCCTACCGGGGTAGTGTAAAAACTACCAACAGAACTCGTTTCTGGCACCTTCCCCGGTGGAGTTGTGCATGGGGTGTGTTTGGAACATTTTGTCACCAGCCGAGTCCAAAATTCAGCGATTCCCCATCTCAGCCCAGAAAGCAGGTAGAACAAGTTTTGTGGTGCCTTTCAGCTGCCTACCGGGTAGTGTAAAAACTACCAACAGAACTCGTTTCTGGCACCTTCCCCGGTGGAGTTGTGCATGGGTGTGTTGGAACATTTTGTCACCAGCCGAGTCCAAAATTCAGCCGTTCCCCATCTCAGCCCAGAAAGCAGGTAGAACAAGTTTTGTGGTGCCTTTCAGCTGCCTACCGGGGTAGTGTAAAAACTACCAACAGAACTCGTTTCTGGCACCTTCCCCGGTGGAGTTGTGCATGGGGTGTGTTTGGAACATTTTGTCACCAGCCGAGTCCAAAATTCAGCGATTCCCCATCTCAGCCCAGAAAGCAGGTAGAACAAGTTTTGTGGTGCCTTTCAGCTGCCTACCGGGGTAGTGTAAAAACTACCAACAGAACTCGTTTCTGGCACCTTCCCCGGTGGAGTTGTGCATGGGGTGTGTTTGGAACATTTTGTCACCAGCCGTGTCCAAAATTCAGCGATTCCCCATCTCAGCCCAGAAAGCAGGTAGAACAAGTTTTGTGGTGCCTTTCAGCTGCCTACCGGGGTAGTGTAAAAACTACCAACAGAACTCGTTTCTGGCACCTTTGCCGGTGGAGGTGTGCATGGGGTGTGTTTGGAACATTTTGTCACCAGCCGAGTCCAAAATTCAGCGATTCCCCATCTCAGCCCAGAAAGCAGGTAGAAAAACTTTTGTGGTGCCTTTCAGCTGCCTACCGGGGTAGTGTAAAAACTACCAACAGAACTCGTTTCTGGCACCTTCCCCGGTGGAGTTGTGCATGGGGTGTGTTTGGAACATTTTGTCACCAGCCGAGTCCAAAATTCAGCCGTTCCCCATCTCTAGGCCAGAAAGCAGGTAGGCCTTTCTCTTGCCTACCGGGGTACTGTAAAAACTACCAACAGAACTCGTTTCTGGCACCTTTGCCGGTGGAGGTGTGCATGGGGTGTGTTTGGAACATTTTGTCACCAGCCGAGTCCAAAATTCAGCGATTCCCCATCTCAGCCCAGAAAGCAGGTAGAACAACTTTTGTGGTGCCTTTCAGCTGCCTACCGGGGTACTGTAAAAACTACCAACAGAACTCGTTTCTGGCACCTTTGCCGGTGGAGGTGTGCATGGGGTGTGTTTGGAACATTTTGTTACCAGCCGAGTCCAAAATTCAGCCGTTCCCCATCTCAGCCCAGAAAGCAGGTAGAACAAGTTTTGTGGTGCCTTTCAGCTGCCTACTGGGGTACTGTAAAAACTACCAACAGAACTCGTTCTGGCACCTTCCCCGGTGGAGTTGTGCATGGGGTGTGTTTGGAACATTTTGTCACCAGCCGAGTCCAAAATTCAGCTGATCCCCATCTCATCCCAGAAAGCAGGTAGAACAAGTTTTGTGGTGCCTTTCAGGTGCCTACCGGGGTAGTGTAAAAACTACCAACAGAACTCGTTTCTGGCACCTTCCCCGGTGGAGTTGTGCATGGGGTGTGTTTGGAACATTTTGTCACCAGCCGAGTCCAAAATTCAGCGGTTCCCCATCTCAGCCCAGAAAGCAGGTAGAACAAGTTTTGTGGTGCCTTTCAGCTGCCTACCGGGGTAGTGTAAAAACTACCAACAGAACTCACTTCTGGCACCTTCCCCGGTGGAGTTGTGCATGAGGTGTGTTTGGAACATTTTGTTACCAGCCGAGTCCAAAATTCAGCCGTTCCCCATCTCAGCCCAGAAAGCAGGTAGAACAAGTTTTGTGGTGCCTTTCAGCTGCCTACCGGGGTAGTGTAAAAACTACCAACAGAACTCGTTTCTGGCACCTTCCCCGGTGGAGTTGTGCATGGGTGTGTTTGGAACATTTTTGTCACCAGCCGAGTCCAAAATTCAGCCGTTCCCCATCTCAGCCCAGAAAGCAGGTAGAACAAGTTTTGTGGTGCCTTTCAGGTGCCTACCGGGGTACTGTAAAAACTACCAACAGAACTCGTTTCTGGCACCTTCCCCGGTGGAGTTGTGCATGGGGTGTGTTTGGAACATTTTGTCACCAGCCGAGTCCAAAATTCAGCGATTCCCCATCTCAGCCCAGAAAGCAGGTAGAACAAGTTTTGTGGTGCCTTTCAGCTGCCTACCGGGGTAGTGTAAAAACTACCAACAGAACTCGTTTCTGGCACCTTCCCCGGTGGAGTTGTGCATGGGGTGTGTTTGGAACATTTGTTACCAGCCGAGTCCAAAATTCAGCCGTTCCCCATCTCAGCCCAGAAAGCAGGTAGAACAAGTTTTGTGGTGCCTTTCAGCTGCCTACCGGGGTAGTGTAAAAACTACCAACAGAACTCGTTTCTGGCACCTTCCCCGGTGGAGTTGTGCATGGGGTGTGTTTGGAACATTTTGTCACCAGCCGTGTCCAAAATTCAGCGATTCCCCATCTCAGCCCAGAAAGCAGGTAGAACAAGTTTTGTGGTGCCTTTCAGCTGCCTACCGGGGTAGTGTAAAAACTACCACAGAACTCGTTTCTGGCACCTTCCCCGGTGGAGTTGTGCATGGGGTGTGTTTGGAACATTTTGTCACCAGCCGAGTCCAAAATTCAGCGATTCCCCATCTCAGCCCAGAAAGCAGGTAGAACAAGTTTTGTGGTGCCTTTCAGCTGCCTACCGGGGTAGTGTAAAAACTACCAACAGAACTCGTTTCTGGCACCTTCCCCGGTGGAGTTGTGCATGGGGTGTGTTTGGAACATTTTGTCACCAGCCGAGTCCAAAATTCAGCGATTCCCCATCTCAGCCCAGAAAGCAGGTAGAACAAGTTTTGTGGTGCCTTTCAGCTGCCTACCGGGGTACTGTAAAAACTACCAACAGAACTCGTTTCTGGCACCTTCCCCGGTGGAGTTGTGCATGGGGTGTGTTTGGAACATTTTGTCACCAGCCGAGTCCAAAATTCAGCTGATCCCCGTCTCAGCCCAGAAAGCAGGTAGAACAAGTTTTGTGGTGCCTTTCAGCTGCCTACCGGGGTACTGTAAAAACTACCAACAGAACTCGTTTCTGGCACCTTCCCCGGTGGAGTTGTGCATGGGGTGTGTTTGGAACATTTTGTCAGGAGCCGAGTCCAAAATTCAGCGATTCCCCATCTCAGCCCAGAAAGCAGGTAGAACAACTTTTGTGGTGCCTTTCAGCTGCCTACCGGGGGTAGTGTAAAAACTACCAACAGAACTCGTTTCTGGCACCTTCCCCGGTGGAGTTGTGCATGGGGTGTGTTTCGAACATTTTGTCACCAGCCGAGTCCAAAATTCAGCCGTTCCCCATCTCTAGGCCAGAAAGCAGGTACAACAAGTTTTGTGGTGCCTTTCTCTTGCCTACCGGGGTAGTGTAAAAACTACCAACAGAACTCGTTTCTGGCACCTTCCCCGGTGGAGTTGTGCATGGGGTGTGTTTGGAACATTTTGTCACCAGCCGAGTCCAAAATTCAGCGGTTCCCCATCTCAGCCCAGAAAGCAGGTAGAACAAGTTTTGTGGTGCCTTTCAGCTGCCTACCGGGGTAGTGTAAAAACTACCAACAGAACTCGTTTCTGGCACCTTCCCCGGTGGAGTTGTGCATGAGGTGTGTTTGGAACATTTTGTTACCAGCCGAGTCCAAAATTCAGCGTTCCCCATCTCAGCCCAGAAAGCAGGTAGAACAAGTTTTGTGGTGCCTTTCAGCTGCCTACCGGGGTAGTGTAAAAACTACCAACAGAACTCGTTTCTGGCACCTTCCCCGGTGGAGTTGTGCATGGGGTGTGTTTGGAACATTTTGTCACCAGCCGAGTCCAAAATTCAGCCGTTCCCCATCTCAGCCCAGAAAGCAGGTAGAACAAGTTTTGTGGTGCCTTTCAGGTGCCTACCGGGGTACTGTAAAAACTACCAACAGAACTCGTTTCTGGCACCTTCCCCGGTGGAGTTGTGCATGGGGTGTGTTTGGAACATTTTGTCACCAGCCGAGTCCAAAATTCAGCGATTCCCCATCTCAGCCCAGAAAGCAGGTAGAACAAGTTTTGTGGTGCCTTTCAGCTGCCTACCGGGGTAGTGTAAAAACTACCAACAGAACTCGTTTCTGGCACCTTCCCCGGTGGAGTTGTGCATGGGGTGTGTTTGGAACATTTGTTACCAGCCGAGTCCAAAATTCAGCGTTCCCCATCTCAGCCCAGAAAGCAGGTAGAACAAGTTTTGTGGTGCCTTTCAGCTGCCTACCGGGGTAGTGTAAAAACTACCAACAGAACTCGTTTCTGGCACCTTCCCCGGTGGAGTTGTGCATGGGGTGTGTTTGGAACATTTTGTCACCAGCCGTGTCCAAAATTCAGCGATTCCCCATCTCAGCCCAGAAAGCAGGTAGAACAAGTTTGTGGTGCCTTTCAGCTGCCTACCGGGGTAGTGTAAAAACTACCAACAGAACTCGTTTCTGGCACCTTCCCCGGTGGAGTTGTGCATGGGGTGTGTTTGGAACATTTTGTCACCAGCCGAGTCCAAAATTCAGCGATTCCCCATCTCAGCCCAGAAAGCAGGTAGAACAAGTTTTGTGGTGCCTTTCAGCTGCCTACCGGGGTACTGTAAAAACTACCAACAGAACTCGTTTCTGGCACCTTCCCCGGTGGAGTTGTGCATGGGGTGTGTTTGGAACATTTTGTCACCAGCCGAGTCCAAAATTCAGCGATTCCCCATCTCAGCCCAGAAAGCAGGTAGAACAAGTTTTGTGGTGCCTTTCAGCTGCCTACCGGGGTACTGTAAAAACTACCAACAGAACTCGTTTCTGGCACCTTCCCCGGTGGAGTTGTGCATGGGGTGTGTTTGGAACATTTTGTCACCAGCCGAGTCCAAAATTCAGCTGATCCCCGTCTCAGCCCAGAAAGCAGGTAGAACAAGTTTTGTGGTGCCTTTCAGCTGCCTACCGGGGTACTGTAAAAACTACCAACAGAACTCGTTTCTGGCACCTTCCCCGGTGGAGTTGTGCATGGGGTGTGTTTGGAACATTTTGTCAGGAGCCGAGTCCAAAATTCAGCGATTCCCCATCTCAGCCCAGAAAGCAGGTAGAACAACTTTTGTGGTGCCTTTCAGCTGCCTACCGGGGTAGTGTAAAAACTACCAACAGAACTCGTTTCTGGCACCTTCCCCGGTGGAGTTGTGCATGGGGTGTGTTTGGAACATTTTGTCACCAGCCGAGTCCAAAATTCAGCCGTTCCCCATCTCAGCCCAGAAAGCAGGTAGAACAACTTTTGTGGTGCCTTTCAGCTGCCTACCGGGGTAGTGTAAAAACTACCAACAGAACTCGTTTCTGGCACCTTCCCGGTGGAGTTGTGCATGGGGTGTGTTTGGAACATTTTGTCACCAGCCGTGTCCAAAATTCAGCGATTCCCCATCTCAGCCCAGAAAGCAGGTAGAACAACTTTTGTGGTGCCTTTCAGCTGCCTACCGGGGTAGTGTAAAAACTACCAACAGAACTCGTTTCTGGCACCTTCTCCGGTGGAGTTGTGCATGGGGTGTGTTTGGACATTTTGTCACCAGCCGAGTCCAAAATTCAGCGATTCCCCATCTCAGCCCAGAAAGCAGGTAGAAAAACTTTTGTGGTGCCTTTCAGCTGCCTACCGGGGTAGTGTAAAAACTACCAACAGAACTCCTTTCTGGCACCTTCCCCGGTGGAGTTGTGCATGGGGTGTGTTTGGAACATTTTGTCACCAGCCGAGTCCAAAATTCAGCCGTTCCCCATCTCAGCCCAGAAAGCAAAAGCAGGTAGAACAAGTTTTGTGGTGCCTTTCTCTTGCCTACCGGGGTAGTGTAAAAACTACCAACAGAACTCGTTTCTGGCACCTTCCCCGGTGGAGTTGTGCATGGGGTGTGTTTGGAACATTTTGTCACCAGCCGAGTCCAAAATTCAGCCGTTCCCCATCTCAGCCCAGAAAGCAGGTAGAACAAGTTTTGTGGTGCCTTTCAGCTGCCTACCGGGGTACTGTAAAAACTACCAACAGAACTCGTTTCTGGCACCTTCCCCGGTGGAGTTGTGCATGGGGTGTGTTTGGAACATTTTGTCACCAGCCGAGTCCAAAATTCAGCGATTCCCCATCTCAGCCCAGAAAGCAGGTAGAACAAGTTTTGTGGTGCCTTTCAGCTGCCTACCGGGGTAGTGTAAAAACTACCAACAGAACTCGTTTCTGGCACCTTCCCCGGTGGAGTTGTGCATGGGGTGTGTTTGGAACATTTTGTCACCAGCCGAGTCCAAAATTCAGCCGTTCCCCATCTCAGCCCAGAAAGCAGGTAGAACAAGTTTTGTGGTGCCTTTCAGCTGCCTACCGGGGTAGTGTAAAAACTACCAACAGAACTCGTTTCTGGCACCTTCCCCGGTGGAGTTGTGCATGGGGTGTGTTTGGAACATTTTGTCACCAGCCGAGTCCAAAATTCAGCGATTCCCCATCTCAGCCCAGAAAGCAGGTAGAACAAGTTTTGTGGTGCCTTTCAGCTGCCTACCGGGGTAGTGTAAAAACTACCAACAGAACTCGTTTCTGGCACCTTCCCCGGTGGAGTTGTGCATGGGGTGTGTTTGGAACATTTTGTCACCAGCCGAGTCCAAAATTCAGCGATTCCCCATCTCAGCCCAGAAAGCAGGTAGAACAAGTTTTGTGGTGCCTTTCAGCTGCCTACCGGGGTAGTGTAAAAACTACCAACAGAACTCGTTTCTGGCACCTTTGCCGGTGGAGGTGTGCATGGGGTGTGTTTGGAACATTTTGTCACCAGCCGAGTCCAAAATTCAGCGATTCCCCATCTCAGCCCAGAAAGCAGGTAGAAAAACTTTTGTGGTGCCTTTCAGCTGCCTACCGGGGTAGTGTAAAAACTACCAACAGAACTCGTTTCTGGCACCTTCCCCGGTGGAGTTGTGCATGGGGTGTGTTTGGAACATTTTGTCACCAGCCGAGTCCAAAATTCAGCCGTTCCCCATCTCTAGGCCAGAAAGCAGGTAGAACAACTTTTGTGGTGCCTTTCTCTTGCCTACCGGGGTACTGTAAAAACTACCAACAGAACTCGTTTCTGGCACCTTTGCCGGTGGAGGTGTGCATGGGGTGTGTTTGGAACATTTTGTCACCAGCCGAGTCCAAAATTCAGCGATTCCCCATCTCAGCCCAGAAAGCAGGTACAACAAGTTTTGTGGTGCCTTTCAGCTGCCTACCGGGGTACTGTAAAAACTACCAACAGAACTCGTTTCTGGCACCTTTGCCGGTGGAGGTGTGCATGGGGTGTGTTTGGAACATTTTGTTACCAGCCGAGTCCAAAATTCAGCCGTTCCCCATCTCAGCCCAGAAAGCAGGTAGAACAAGTTTTGTGGTGCCTTTCAGCTGCCTACTGGGGTACTGTAAAAACTACCAACAGAACTCGTTTCTGGCACCTTCCCCGGTGGAGTTGTGCATGGGGTGTGTTTGGAACATTTTGTCACCAGCCGAGTCCAAAATTCAGCTGATCCCCATCTCATCCCAGAAAGCAGGTAGAACAAGTTTTGTGGTGCCTTTCAGGTGCCTACCGGGGTAGTGTAAAAACTACCAACAGAACTCGTTTCTGGCACCTTCCCCGGTGGAGTTGTGCATGGGGTGTGTTTGGAACATTTTGTCACCAGCCGAGTCCAAAATTCAGCGGTTCCCCATCTCAGCCCAGAAAGCAGGTAGAACAAGTTTTGTGGTGCCTTTCAGCTGCCTACCGGGGTAGTGTAAAAACTACCAACAGAACTCACTTCTGGCACCTTCCCCGGTGGAGTTGTGCATGAGGTGTGTTTGGAACATTTTGTTACCAGCCGAGTCCAAAATTCAGCCGTTCCCCATCTCAGCCCAGAAAGCAGGTAGAACAAGTTTTGTGGTGCCTTTCAGCTGCCTACCGGGGTAGTGTAAAAACTACCAACAGAACTCGTTTCTGGCACCTTCCCCGGTGGAGTTGTGCATGGGGTGTGTTTGGAACATTTTGTCACCAGCCGAGTCCAAAATTCAGCCGTTCCCCATCTCAGCCCAGAAAGCAGGTAGAACAAGTTTTGTGGTGCCTTTCAGGTGCCTACCGGGGTACTGTAAAAACTACCAACAGAACTCGTTTCTGGCACCTTCCCCGGTGGAGTTGTGCATGGGGTGTGTTTGGAACATTTTGTCACCAGCCGAGTCCAAAATTCAGCGATTCCCCATCTCAGCCCAGAAAGCAGGTAGAACAAGTTTTGTGGTGCCTTTCAGCTGCCTACCGGGGTAGTGTAAAAACTACCAACAGAACTCGTTTCTGGCACCTTCCCCGGTGGAGTTGTGCATGGGGTGTGTTTGGAACATTTTGTTACCAGCCGAGTCCAAAATTCAGCCGTTCCCCATCTCAGCCCAGAAAGCAGGTAGAACAAGTTTTGTGGTGCCTTTCAGCTGCCTACCGGGGTAGTGTAAAAACTACCAACAGAACTCGTTTCTGGCACCTTCCCCGGTGGAGTTGTGCATGGGGTGTGTTTGGAACATTTTGTCACCAGCCGTGTCCAAAATTCAGCGATTCCCCATCTCAGCCCAGAAAGCAGGTAGAACAAGTTTTGTGGTGCCTTTCAGCTGCCTACCGGGGTAGTGTAAAAACTACCAACAGAACTCGTTTCTGGCACCTTCCCCGGTGGAGTTGTGCATGGGGTGTGTTTGGAACATTTTGTCACCAGCCGAGTCCAAAATTCAGCGATTCCCCATCTCAGCCCAGAAAGCAGGTAGAACAAGTTTTGTGGTGCCTTTCAGCTGCCTACCGGGGTAGTGTAAAAACTACCAACAGAACTCGTTTCTGGCACCTTCCCCGGTGGAGTTGTGCATGGGGTGTGTTTGGAACATTTTGTCACCAGCCGAGTCCAAAATTCAGCGATTCCCCATCTCAGCCCAGAAAGCAGGTAGAACAAGTTTTGTGGTGCCTTTCAGCTGCCTACCGGGGTACTGTAAAAACTACCAACAGAACTCGTTTCTGGCACCTTCCCCGGTGGAGTTGTGCATGGGGTGTGTTTGGAACATTTTGTCACCAGCCGAGTCCAAAATTCAGCTGATCCCCGTCTCAGCCCAGAAAGCAGGTAGAACAAGTTTTGTGGTGCCTTTCAGCTGCCTACCGGGGTACTGTAAAAACTACCAACAGAACTCGTTTCTGGCACCTTCCCCGGTGGAGTTGTGCATGGGGTGTGTTTGGAACATTTTGTCAGGAGCCGAGTCCAAAATTCAGCGATTCCCCATCTCAGCCCAGAAAGCAGGTAGAACAACTTTTGTGGTGCCTTTCAGCTGCCTACCGGGGTAGTGTAAAAACTACCAACAGAACTCGTTTCTGGCACCTTCCCCGGTGGAGTTGTGCATGGGGTGTGTTTCGAACATTTTGTCACCAGCCGAGTCCAAAATTCAGCCGTTCCCCATCTCTAGGCCAGAAAGCAGGTACAACAAGTTTTGTGGTGCCTTTCTCTTGCCTACCGGGGTAGTGTAAAAACTACCAACAGAACTCGTTTCTGGCACCTTCCCCGGTGGAGTTGTGCATGGGGTGTGTTTGGAACATTTTGTCACCAGCCGAGTCCAAAATTCAGCGGTTCCCCATCTCAGCCCAGAAAGCAGGTAGAACAAGTTTTGTGGTGCCTTTCAGCTGCCTACCGGGGTAGTGTAAAAACTACCAACAGAACTCACTTCTGGCACCTTCCCCGGTGGAGTTGTGCATGAGGTGTGTTTGGAACATTTTGTTACCAGCCGAGTCCAAAATTCAGCCGTTCCCCATCTCAGCCCAGAAAGCAGGTAGAACAAGTTTTGTGGTGCCTTTCAGCTGCCTACCGGGGTAGTGTAAAAACTACCAACAGAACTCGTTTCTGGCACCTTCCCCGGTGGAGTTGTGCATGGGGTGTGTTTGGAACATTTTGTCACCAGCCGAGTCCAAAATTCAGCCGTTCCCCATCTCAGCCCAGAAAGCAGGTAGAACAAGTTTTGTGGTGCCTTTCAGGTGCCTACCGGGGTACTGTAAAAACTACCAACAGAACTCGTTTCTGGCACCTTCCCCGGTGGAGTTGTGCATGGGGTGTGTTTGGAACATTTTGTCACCAGCCGAGTCCAAAATTCAGCGATTCCCCATCTCAGCCCAGAAAGCAGGTAGAACAAGTTTTGTGGTGCCTTTCAGCTGCCTACCGGGGTAGTGTAAAAACTACCAACAGAACTCGTTTCTGGCACCTTCCCCGGTGGAGTTGTGCATGGGGTGTGTTTGGAACATTTTGTTACCAGCCGAGTCCAAAATTCAGCCGTTCCCCATCTCAGCCCAGAAAGCAGGTAGAACAAGTTTTGTGGTGCCTTTCAGCTGCCTACCGGGGTAGTGTAAAAACTACCAACAGAACTCGTTTCTGGCACCTTCCCCGGTGGAGTTGTGCATGGGGTGTGTTTGGAACATTTTGTCACCAGCCGTGTCCAAAATTCAGCGATTCCCCATCTCAGCCCAGAAAGCAGGTAGAACAAGTTTTGTGGTGCCTTTCAGCTGCCTACCGGGGTAGTGTAAAAACTACCAACAGAACTCGTTTCTGGCACCTTCCCCGGTGGAGTTGTGCATGGGGTGTGTTTGGAACATTTTGTCACCAGCCGAGTCCAAAATTCAGCGATTCCCCATCTCAGCCCAGAAAGCAGGTAGAACAAGTTTTGTGGTGCCTTTCAGCTGCCTACCGGGGTACTGTAAAAACTACCAACAGAACTCGTTTCTGGCACCTTCCCCGGTGGAGTTGTGCATGGGGTGTGTTTGGAACATTTTGTCACCAGCCGAGTCCAAAATTCAGCGATTCCCCATCTCAGCCCAGAAAGCAGGTAGAACAAGTTTTGTGGTGCCTTTCAGCTGCCTACCGGGGTACTGTAAAAACTACCAACAGAACTCGTTTCTGGCACCTTCCCCGGTGGAGTTGTGCATGGGGTGTGTTTGGAACATTTTGTCACCAGCCGAGTCCAAAATTCAGCTGATCCCCGTCTCAGCCCAGAAAGCAGGTAGAACAAGTTTTGTGGTGCCTTTCAGCTGCCTACCGGGGTACTGTAAAAACTACCAACAGAACTCGTTTCTGGCACCTTCCCCGGTGGAGTTGTGCATGGGGTGTGTTTGGAACATTTTGTCAGGAGCCGAGTCCAAAATTCAGCGATTCCCCATCTCAGCCCAGAAAGCAGGTAGAACAACTTTTGTGGTGCCTTTCAGCTGCCTACCGGGGTAGTGTAAAAACTACCAACAGAACTCGTTTCTGGCACCTTCCCCGGTGGAGTTGTGCATGGGGTGTGTTTGGAACATTTTGTTACCAGCCGAGTCCAAAATTCAGCCGTTCCCCATCTCAGCCCAGAAAGCAGGTAGAACAACTTTTGTGGTGCCTTTCAGCTGCCTACCGGGGTAGTGTAAAAACTACCAACAGAACTCGTTTCTGGCACCTTCCCCGGTGGAGTTGTGCATGGGGTGTGTTTGGAACATTTTGTCACCAGCCGTGTCCAAAATTCAGCGATTCCCCATCTCAGCCCAGAAAGCAGGTAGAAAAACTTTTGTGGTGCCTTTCAGCTGCCTACCGGGGTAGTGTAAAAACTACCAACAGAACTCGTTTCTGGCACCTTCCCCGGTGGAGTTGTGCATGGGGTGTGTTTGGAACATTTTGTCACCAGCCGAGTCCAAAATTCAGCCGTTCCCCATCTCAGCCCAGAAAGCAGGTAGAACAACTTTTGTGGTGCCTTTCAGCTGCCTACCGGGGTAGTGTAAAAACTACCAACAGAACTCGTTTCTGGCACCTTCCCCGGTGGAGTTGTGCATGGGGTGTGTTTGGAACATTTTGTCACCAGCCGTGTCCAAAATTCAGCGATTCCCCATCTCAGCCCAGAAAGCAGGTAGAACAACTTTTGTGGTGCCTTTCAGCTGCCTACCGGGGTAGTGTAAAAACTACCAACAGAACTCGTTTCTGGCACCTTCTCCGGTGGAGTTGTGCATGGGGTGTGTTTGGAACATTTTGTCACCAGCCGAGTCCAAAATTCAGCGATTCCCCATCTCAGCCCAGAAAGCAGGTAGAAAAACTTTTGTGGTGCCTTTCAGCTGCCTACCGGGGTAGTGTAAAAACTACCAACAGAACTCGTTTCTGGCACCTTCCCCGGTGGAGTTGTGCATGGGGTGTGTTTGGAACATTTTGTCACCAGCCGAGTCCAAAATTCAGCCGTTCCCCATCTCAGCCCAGAAAGCAGGTAGAACAAGTTTTGTGGTGCCTTTCTCTTGCCTACCTGGGTAGTGTAAAAACTACCAACAGAACTCGTTTCTGGCACCTTCCCCGGTGGAGTTGTGCATGGGGTGTGTTTGGAACATTTTGTCACCAGCCGAGTCCAAAATTCAGCCGTTCCCCATCTCAGCCCAGAAAGCAGGTAGAACAAGTTTTGTGGTGCCTTTCAGCTGCCTACCGGGGTACTGTAAAAACTACCAACAGAACTCGTTTCTGGCACCTTCCCCGGTGGAGTTGTGCATGGGGTGTGTTTGGAACATTTTGTCACCAGCCGAGTCCAAAATTCAGCGATTCCCCATCTCAGCCCAGAAAGCAGGTAGAACAAGTTTTGTGGTGCCTTTCAGCTGCCTACCGGGGTAGTGTAAAAACTACCAACAGAACTCGTTTCTGGCACCTTCCCCGGTGGAGTTGTGCATGGGGTGTGTTTGGAACATTTTGTCACCAGCCGAGTCCAAAATTCAGCCGTTCCCCATCTCAGCCCAGAAAGCAGGTAGAACAAGTTTTGTGGTGCCTTTCAGCTGCCTACCGGGGTAGTGTAAAAACTACCAACAGAACTCGTTTCTGGCACCTTCCCCGGTGGAGTTGTGCATGGGGTGTGTTTGGAACATTTTGTCACCAGCCGAGTCCAAAATTCAGCGATTCCCCATCTCAGCCCAGAAAGCAGGTAGAACAAGTTTTGTGGTGCCTTTCAGCTGCCTACCGGGGTAGTGTAAAAACTACCAACAGAACTCGTTTCTGGCACCTTCCCCGGTGGAGTTGTGCATGGGGTGTGTTTGGAACATTTTGTCACCAGCCGAGTCCAAAATTCAGCGATTCCCGATCTCAGCCCAGAAAGCAGGTAGAACAAGTTTTGTGGTGCCTTTCAGCTGCCTACCGGGGTAGTGTAAAAACTACCAACAGAACTCGTTTCTGGCACCTTTGCCGGTGGAGGTGTGCATGGGGTGTGTTTGGAACATTTTGTCACCAGCCGAGTCCAAAATTCAGCGATTCCCCATCTCAGCCCAGAAAGCAGGTAGAAAAACTTTTGTGGTGCCTTTCAGCTGCCTACCGGGGTAGTGTAAAAACTACCAACAGAACTCGTTTCTGGCACCTTCCCCGGTGGAGTTGTGCATGGGGTGTGTTTGGAACATTTTGTCACCAGCCGAGTCCAAAATTCAGCCGTTCCCCATCTCTAGGCCAGAAAGCAGGTAGAACAACTTTTGTGGTGCCTTTCTCTTGCCTACCGGGGTACTGTAAAAACTACCAACAGAACTCGTTTCTGGCACCTTTGCCGGTGGAGGTGTGCATGGGGTGTGTTTGGAACATTTTGTCACCAGCCGAGTCCAAAATTCAGCGATTCCCCATCTCAGCCCAGAAAGCAGGTACAACAAGTTTTGTGGTGCCTTTCAGCTGCCTACCGGGGTACTGTAAAAACTACCAACAGAACTCGTTTCTGGCACCTTTGCCGGTGGAGGTGTGCATGGGGTGTGTTTGGAACATTTTGTTACCAGCCGAGTCCAAAATTCAGCCGTTCCCCATCTCAGCCCAGAAAGCAGGTAGAACAAGTTTTGTGGTGCCTTTCAGCTGCCTACTGGGGTAGTGTAAAAACTACCAACAGAACTCGTTTCTGGCACCTTCCCCGGTGGAGTTGTGCATGGGGTGTGTTTGGAACATTTTGTCAGCAGCCGAGTCCAAAATTCAGCGATTCCCCATCTCAGCCCAGAAAGCAGGTAGAACAAGTTTTGTGGTGCCTTTCAGCTGCCTACCGGGGTAGTGTAAAAACTACCAACAGAACTCGTTTCTGGCACCTTCCCCGGTGGAGTTGTGCATGGGGTGTTTTTGGAACATTTTGTCACCAGCCGAGTCCAAAATTCAGCGATTCCCCATCTCAGCCCAGAAAGCAGGTAGAACAAGTTTTGTGGTGCCTTTCAGCTGCCTACCGGGGTAGTGTAAAAACTACCAACAGAACTCCTTTCTGGCACCTTTGCCGGTGGAGGTGTGCATGGGGTGTGTTTCGAACATTTTGTCACCAGCCGAGTCCAAAATTCAGCGATTCCCCATCTCAGCCCAGAAAGCAGGTACAACAACTTTTGTGGTGCCTTTCAGGTGCCTACCGGGGTAGTGTAAAAACTACCAACAGAACTCGTTTCTGGCACCTTCCCCGGTGGAGTTGTGCATGGGGTGTGTTTGGAACATTTTGTCACCAGCCGAGTCCAAAACTCAGCCGTTCCCCATCTCAGCCCAGAAAGCAGGTAGAACAAGTTTTGTGGTGCCTTTCAGCTGCCAACCGGGGTAGTGTAAAAACTACCAACAGAACTCGTTTCTGGCACCTTCCCCGGTGGAGTTGTGCATGGGGTGTGTTTGGAACATTTTGTCACCAGCCGAGTCCAAAATTCAGCCGTTCCCCATCTCAGCCCAGAAAGCAGGTAGAACAAGTTTTGTGGTGCCTTTCAGCTGCCTACCGGGGTAGTGTAAAAACTACCAACAGAACTCGTTTCTGGCACCTTCCCCGGTGGAGTTGTGCATGGGGTGTGTTTGGAATATTTTGTCACCAGCCGAGACCAAAATTCAGCCGTTCCCCATCTCAGCCCAGAAAGCAGGTAGAACAAGTTTTGTGGTGCCTTTCAGCTGCCTACCGGGGTAGTGTAAAAACTACCAACAGAACTCCTTTCTGGCACCTTTGCCGGTGGAGGTGTGCATGGGGTGTGTTTCGAACATTTTGTCACCAGCCGAGTCCAAAATTCAGCGATTCCCCATCTCAGCCCAGAAAGCAGGTACAACAACTTTTGTGGTGCCTTTCAGGTGCCTACCGGGGTAGTGTAAAAACTACCAACAGAACTCGTTTCTGGCACCTTCCCCGGTGGAGTTGTGCATGGGGTGTGTTTGGAACATTTTGTCACCAGCCGAGTCCAAAATTCAGCGGTTCCCCATCTCAGCCCAGAAAGCAGGTAGAACAAGTTTTGTGGTGCCTTTCAGCTGCCTACCGGGGTAGTGTAAAAACTACCAACAGAACTCATTTCTGGCACCTTCCCCGGTGGAGTTGTGCATGGGGTGTGTTTGGAACATTTTGTCACCAGCCGAGTCCAAAATTCAGCCGTTCCCCATCTCAGCCCAGAAAGCAGGTAGAACAAGTTTTGTGGTGCCTTTCAGCTGCCTACCGGGGTAGTGTAAAAACTACCAACAGAACTCGTTTCTGGCACCTTCCCCGGTGGAGTTGTGCATGGGGTGTGTTTGGAACATTTTGTCACCAGCCGAGACCAAAATTCAGCCGTTCCCCATCTCAGCCCAGAAAGCAGGTAGAACAAGTTTTGTGGTGCCTTTCAGCTGCCTACCGGGGTAGTGTAAAAACTACCAACAGAACTCGTTTCTGGCACCTTCCCCGGTGGAGTTGTGCATGGCGTGTGTTTGGAACATTTTGTCACCAGCCGAGTCCAAAATTCAGCGATTCCCCATCTCAGCCCAGAAAGCAGGTAGAACAAGTTTTGTGGTGCCTTTCAGCTGCCTACCGGGGTAGTGTAAAAACTACCAACAGAACTCGTTTCTGGCACCTTCCCCGGTGGAGTTGTGCATGGGGTGTGTTTGGAACATTTTGTTACCAGCCGAGTCCAAAATTCAGCCGTTCCCCATCTCAGCCCAGAAAGCAGGTAGAACAAGTTTTGTGGTGCCTTTCAGCTGCCTACCGGGGTAGTGTAAAAACTACCAACAGAACTCGTTTCTGGCACCTTCCCCGGTGGAGTTGTGCATGGGGTGTGTTTGGAACATTTTGTCACCAGCCGTGTCCAAAATTCAGCGATTCCCCATCTCAGCCCAGAAAGCAGATAGAACAACTTTTGTGGTGCCTTTCAGCTGCCTACCGGGGTACTGTAAAAACTACCAACAGAACTCGTTTCTGGCACCTTCCCCGGTGGAGTTGTGCATGGGGTGTGTTTGGAACATTTTGTCACCAGCCGAGTCCAAAATTCAGCCGTTCCCCATCTCAGCCCAGAAAGCAGGTAGAACAACTTTTGTGGTGCCTTTCAGCTGCCTACCGGGGTAGTGTAAAAACTACCAACAGAACTCGTTTCTGGCACCTTCCCCGGTGGAGTTGTGCATGGGGTGTGTTTGGAACATTTTGTTACCAGCCGAGTCCAAAATTCAGCCGTTCCCCATCTCAGCCCAGAAAGCAGGTAGAACAACTTTTGTGGTGCCTTTCAGCTGCCTACCGGGGTAGTGTAAAAACTACCAACAGAACTCGTTTCTGGCACCTTCCCCGGTGGAGTTGTGCATGGGGTGTGTTTGAAACATTTTGTCACCAGCCGTGTCCAAAATTCAGCGATTCCCCATCTCAGCCCAGAAAGCAGGTAGAAAAACTTTTGTGGTGCCTTTCAGCTGCCTACCGGGGTAGTGTAAAAACTACCAACAGAACTCGTTTCTGGCACCTTCCCCGGTGGAGTTGTGCATGGGGTGTGTTTGGAACATTTTGTCACCAGCCGAGTCCAAAATTCAGCGATTCCCCATCTCAGCCCAGAAAGCAGGTAGAACAAGTTTTGTGGTGCCTTTCAGCTGCCTACCGGGGTACTGTAAAAACTACCAACAGAACTTGTTTCTGGCACCTTCCCCGGTGGAGTTGTGCATGGGGTGTGTTTGGAACATTTTGTCACCAGCCGAGTCCAAAATTCAGCTGATCCCCATCTCAGCCCAGAAAGCAGGTAGAACAACTTTTGTGGTGCCTTTCAGCTGCCTACCGGGGTACTGTAAAAACTACCAACAGAACTCGTTTCTGGCACCTTCTCCGGTGGAGTTGTGCATGGGGTGTGTTTGGAACATTTTGTCACCAGCCGAGTCCAAAATTCAGCGATTCCCCATCTCAGCCCAGAAAGCAGGTAGAACAAGTTTTGTGGTGCCTTTCAGCTGCCTACCGGGGTAGTGTAAAAACTACCAACAGAACTCCTTTCTGGCACCTTCCCCGCTGGAGTTGTGCATGGGGTGTGTTTGGAACATTTTGTCACCAGCCGAGTCCAAAATTCAGCGATTCCCCATCTCAGCCCAGAAAGCAGGTAGAACAAGTTTTGTGGTGCCTTTCAGCTGCCTACCGGGGTAGTGTAAAAACTACCAACAGAACTCGTTTCTGGCACCTTCCCCGGTGGAGTTGTGCATGGGGTGTTTTTGGAACATTTTGTCACCAGCCGAGTCCAAAATTCAGCGATTCCCCATCTCAGCCCAGAAAGCAGGTAGAACAAGTTTTGTGGTGCCTTTCAGCTGCCTACCGGGGTAGTGTAAAAACTAGCAACAGAACTCCTTTCTGGCACCTTTGCCGGTGGAGGTGTGCATGGGGTGTGTTTCGAACATTTTGTCACCAGCCGAGTCCAAAATTCAGCGATTCCCCATCTCAGCCCAGAAAGCAGGTAGAACAAGTTTTGTGGTGCCTTTCAGGTGCCTACCGGGGTAGTGTAAAAACTACCAACAGAACTCGTTTCTGGCACCTTCCCCGGTGGAGTTGTGCATGGGGTGTGTTTGGAACATTTTGTCACCAGCCGAGTCCAAAATTCAGCGGTTCCCCATCTCAGCCCAGAAAGCAGGTAGAACAAGTTTTGTGGTGCCTTTCAGCTGCCTACCGGGGTAGTGTAAAAACTACCAACAGAACTCGTTTCTGGCACCTTCCCCGGTGGAGTTGTGCATGAGGTGTGTTTGGAACATTTTGTTACCAGCCGAGTCCAAAATTCAGCCGTTCCCCATCTCAGCCCAGAAAGCAGGTAGAACAAGTTTTGTGGTGCCTTTCAGCTGCCTACCGGGGTAGTGTAAAAACTACCAACAGAACTCGTTTCTGGCACCTTCCCCGGTGGAGTTGTGCATGGGGTGTGTTTGGAACATTTTGTCACCAGCCGAGACCAAAATTCAGCCGTTCCCCATCTCAGCCCAGAAAGCAGGTAGAACAAGTTTTGTGGTGCCTTTCAGCTGCCTACCGGGGTAGTGTAAAAACTACCAACAGAACTCGTTTCTGGCACCTTCCCCGGTGGAGTTGTGCATGGCGTGTGTTTGGAACATTTTGTTACCAGCCGAGTCCAAAATTCAGCGATTCCCCATCTCAGCCCAGAAAGCAGGTAGAACAAGTTTTGTGGTGCCTTTCAGCTGCCTACCGGGGTAGTGTAAAAACTACCAACAGAACTCGTTTCTGGCACCTTCCCCGGTGGAGTTGTGCATGGGGTGTGTTTGGAACATTTTGTTACCAGCCGAGTCCAAAATTCAGCGATTCCCCATCTCAGCCCAGAAAGCAGGTAGAACAAGTTTTGTGGTGCCTTTCAGCTGCCTACCGGGGTAGTGTAAAAACTACCAACAGAACTCGTTTCTGGCACCTTCCCCGGTGGAGTTGTGCATGGGGTGTGTTTGGAACATTTTGTCACCAGCCGTGTCCAAAATTCAGCGATTCCCCATCTCAGCCCAGAAAGCAGGTAGAACAACTTTTGTGGTGCCTTTCAGCTGCCTACCGGGGTACTGTAAAAACTACCAACAGAACTCCTTTCTGGCACCTTCCCCGGTGGAGTTGTGCATGGGGTGTGTTTGGAACATTTTGTCACCAGCCGAGTCCAAAATTCAGCCGTTCCCCATCTCAGCCCAGAAAGCAGGTAGAACAACTTTTGTGGTGCCTTTCAGCTGCCTACCGGGGTAGTGTAAAAACTACCAACAGAACTCGTTTCTGGCACCTTCCCCGGTGGAGTTGTGCATGGGGTGTGTTTGGAACATTTTGTTACCAGCCGAGTCCAAAATTCAGCCGTTCCCCATCTCAGCCCAGAAAGCAGGTAGAACAACTTTTGTGGTGCCTTTCAGCTGCCTACCGGGGTAGTGTAAAAACTACCAACAGAACTCGTTTCTGGCACCTTCCCCGGTGGAGTTGTGCATGGGGTGTGTTTGAAACATTTTGTCACCAGCCGTGTCCAAAATTCAGCGATTCCCCATCTCAGCCCAGAAAGCAGGTAGAAAAACTTTTGTGGTGCCTTTCAGCTGCCTACCGGGGTAGTGTAAAAACTACCAACAGAACTCGTTTCTGGCACCTTCCCCGGTGGAGTTGTGCATGGGGTGTGTTTGGAACATTTTGTCACCAGCCGAGTCCAAAATTCAGCGATTCCCCATCTCAGCCCAGAAAGCAGGTAGAACAAGTTTTGTGGTGCCTTTCAGCTGCCTACCGGGGTAGTGTAAAAACTACCAACAGAACTTGTTTCTGGCACCTTCCCCGGTGGAGTTGTGCATGGGGTGTGTTTGGAACATTTTGTCACCAGCCGAGTCAAAAATTCAGCTGATCCCCATCTCAGCCCAGAAAGCAGGTAGAACAAGTTTTGTGGTGCCTTTCAGCTGCCTACCGGGGTAGTGTAAAAACTACCAACAGAACTCGTTTCTGGCACCTTCTCCGGTGGAGTTGTGCATGGGGTGTGTTTGGAACATTTTGTCACCAGCCGAGTCCAAAATTCAGCGATTCCCCATCTCAGCCCAGAAAGCAGGTAGAACAAGTTTTGTGGTGCCTTTCAGCTGCCTACCGGCGTAGTGTAAAAACTACCAACAGAACTCGTTTCTGGCACCTTCCCCGGTGGAGTTGTGCATGGGGTGTGTTTGGAACATTTTGTCACCAGCCGAGTCCAAAATTCAGCGATTCTCCATCTCAGCCCAGAAAGCAGGTAGAACAAGTTTTGTGGTGCCTTTCTCTTGCCTACCGGGGTAGTGTAAAAACTACCAACAGAACTCGTTTCTGGCACCTTCCCCGGTGGAGTTGTGCATGGGGTGTGTTTGGAACATTTTGTTACCAGCCGAGTCCAAAATTCAGCGATTCCCCATCTCAGCCCAGAAAGCAGGTAGAACAAGTTTTGTGGTGCCTTTCTCTTGCCTACCGGGGTAGTGTAAAAACTACCAACAGAACTCGTTTCTGGCACCTTCCCCGGTGGAGTTGTGCATGGGGTGTGTTTGGAACATTTTGTCAGCAGCCGAGTCCAAAATTCAGCGATTCCCCATCTCAGCCCAGAAAGCAGGTAGAACAAGTTTTGTGGTGCCTTTCAGCTGCCTACCGGGGTAGTGTAAAAACTACCAACAGAACTCGTTTCTGGCACCTTCCCCGGTGGAGTTGTGCATGGGGTGTGTTTGGAACATTTTGTCACCAGCCGAGTCCAAAATTCAGCGATTCTCCATCTCAAGCCCAGAAAGCAGGTAGAACAAGTTTTGTGGTGCCTTTCTCTTGCCTAACGGGGTAGTGTAAAAACTACCAACAGAACTCGTTTCTGGCACCTTCCCCGGTGGAGTTGTGCATGGGGTGTGTTTGGAACATTTTGTTACCAGCCGAGTCCAAAATTCAGCGATTCCCCATCTCAGCCCAGAAAGCAGGTAGAACAAGTTTTGTGGTGCCTTTCAGCTGCCTACCGGGGTAGTGTAAAAACTACCAACAGAACTCGTTTCTGGCACCTTCCCCGGTGGAGTTGTGCATGGGGTGTGTTTGGAACATTTTGTCAGCAGCCGAGTCCAAAATTCAGCGATTCCCCATCTCAGCCCAGAAAGCAGGTAGAACAAGTTTTGTGGTGCCTTTCAGCTGCCTACCGGGGTAGTGTAAAAACTACCAACAGAACTCATTTCTGGCACCTTCCCCGGTGGAGTTGTGCATGAGGTGTGTTTGGAACATTTTGTTACCAGCCGAGTCCAAAATTCAGCCGTTCCCCATCTCAGCCCAGAAAGCAGGTAGAACAAGTTTTGTGGTGCCTTTCAGGTGCCTACCGGGGTACTGTAAAAACTACCAACAGAACTCGTTTCTGGCACCTTCCCCGGTGGAGTTGTGCATGGGGTGTGTTTGGAACATTTTGTCACCAGCCGAGTCCAAAATTCAGCGATTCTCCATCTCAGCCCAGAAAGCAGGTAGAACAAGTTTTGTGGTGCCTTTCTCTTGCCTACCGGGGTAGTGTAAAAACTACCAACAGAACTCGTTTCTGGCACCTTCCCCGGTGGAGTTGTGCATGGGGTGTGTTTGGAACATTTTGTTACCAGCCGAGTCCAAAATTCAGCGATTCCCCATCTCAGCCCAGAAAGCAGGTAGAACAAGTTTTGTGGTGCCTTTCTCTTGCCTACCGGGGTAGTGTAAAAACTACCAACAGAACTCGTTTCTGGCACCTTCCCCGGTGGAGTTGTGCATGGGGTGTGTTTGGAACATTTTGTCACCAGCCGAGTCCAAAATTCAGCGATTCCCCATCTCAGCCCAGAAAGCAGGTAGAACAAGTTTTGTGGTGCCTTTCAGCTGCCTACCGGGGTAGTGTAAAAACTACCAACAGAACTCGTTTCTGGCACCTTCCCCGGTGGAGTTGTGCATGGGGTGTGTTTGGAACATTTTGTCACCAGCCGAGTCCAAAATTCAGCGATTCTCCATCTCAAGCCCAGAAAGCAGGTAGAACAAGTTTTGTGGTGCCTTTCTCTTGCCTAACGGGGTAGTGTAAAAACTACCAACAGAACTCGTTTCTGGCACCTTCCCCGGTGGAGTTGTGCATGGGGTGTGTTTGGAACATTTTGTCACCAGCCGAGTCCAAAATTCAGCGATTCCCCATCTCAGCCCAGAAAGCAGGTAGAACAAGTTTTGTGGTGCCTTTCAGCTGCCTACCGGGGTAGTGTAAAAACTACCAACAGAACTCGTTTCTGGCACCTTCCCCGGTGGAGTTGTGCATGGGGTGTGTTTGGAACATTTTGTCAGCAGCCGAGTCCAAAATTCAGCGATTCCCCATCTCAGCCCAGAAAGCAGGTAGAACAAGTTTTGTGGTGCCTTTCAGCTGCCTACCGGGGTAGTGTAAAAACTACCAACAGAACTCATTTCTGGCACCTTCCCCGGTGGAGTTGTGCATGAGGTGTGTTTGGAACATTTTGTTACCAGCCGAGTCCAAAATTCAGCCGTTCCCCATCTCAGCCCAGAAAGCAGGTAGAACAAGTTTTGTGGTGCCTTTCAGGTGCCTACCGGGGTACTGTAAAAACTACCAACAGAACTCGTTTCTGGCACCTTCCCCGGTGGAGTTGTGCATGGGGTGTGTTTGGAACATTTTGTCACCAGCCGAGTCCAAAATTCAGCGATTCCCCATCTCAGCCCAGAAAGCAGGTAGAACAAGTTTTGTGGTGCCTTTCAGCTGCCTACCGGGGTAGTGTAAAAACTACCAACAGAACTCCTTTCTGGCACCTTTGCCGGTGGAGGTGTGCATGGGGTGTGTTTGGAACATTTTGTCACCAGCCGAGTCCAAAATTCAGCGATTCCCCATCTCAGCCCAGAAAGCAGGTAGAACAAGTTTTGTGGTGCCTTTCAGCTGCCTACCGGGGTAGTGTAAAAACTACCAACAGAACTCGTTTCTGGCACCTTCCCCGGTGGAGTTGTGCATGGGGTGTGTTTGGAACATTTTGTCACCAGCCGAGTCCAAAATTCAGCGATTCCCCATCTCAGCCCAGAAAGCAGGTAGAACAAGTTTTGTGGTGCCTTTCAGCTGCCTACCGGGGTAGTGTAAAAACTACCAACAGAACTCCTTTCTGGCACCTTTGCCGGTGGAGGTGTGCATGGGGTGTGTTTCGAACATTTTGTCACCAGCCGAGTCCAAAATTCAGCGATTCCCCATCTCAGCCCAGAAAGCAGGTACAACAACTTTTGTGGTGCCTTTCAGGTGCCTACCGGGGTAGTGTAAAAACTACCAACAGAACTCGTTTCTGGCACCTTCCCCGGTGGAGTTGTGCATGGGGTGTGTTTGGAACATTTTGTCACCAGCCGAGTCCAAAATTCAGCGGTTCCCCATCTCAGCCCAGAAAGCAGGTAGAACAAGTTTTGTGGTGCCTTTCAGCTGCCTACCGGGGTAGTGTAAAAACTACCAACAGAACTCGTTTCTGGCACCTTCCCCGGTGGAGTTGTGCATGAGGTGTGTTTGGAACATTTTGTTACCAGCCGAGTCCAAAATTCAGCCGTTCCCCATCTCAGCCCAGAAAGCAGGTAGAACAAGTTTTGTGGTGCCTTTCAGCTGCCTACCGGGGTACTGTAAAAACTACCAACAGAACTCGTTTCTGGCACCTTCCCCGGTGGAGTTGTGCATGGCGTGTGTTTGGAACATTTTGTCACCAGCCGAGTCCAAAATTCAGCGATTCTCCATCTCAGCCCAGAAAGCAGGTAGAACAAGTTTTGTGGTGCCTTTCTCTTGCCTACCGGGGTAGTGTAAAAACTACCAACAGAACTCGTTTCTGGCACCTTCCCCGGTGGAGTTGTGCATGGGGTGTGTTTGCAACATTTTGTCACCAGCCGAGTCCAAAATTCAGCGATTCCCCATCTCAGCCCAGAAAGCAGGTAGAACAAGTTTTGTGGTGCCTTTCTCTTGCCTACCGGGGTAGTGTAAAAACTACCAACAGAACTCGTTTCTGGCACCTTCCCCGGTGGAGTTGTGCATGGGGTGTGTTTGGAACATTTTGTCAGCAGCCGAGTCCAAAATTCAGCGATTCCCCATCTCAGCCCAGAAAGCAGGTAGAACAAGTTTTGTGGTGCCTTTCAGCTGCCTACCGGGGTAGTGTAAAAACTACCAACAGAACTCCTTTCTGGCACCTTTGCCGGTGGAGGTGTGCATGGGGTGTGTTTCGAACATTTTGTCACCAGCCGAGTCCAAAATTCAGCGATTCCCCATCTCAGCCCAGAAAGCAGGTACAACAACTTTTGTGGTGCCTTTCAGGTGCCTACCGGGGTAGTGTAAAAACTACCAACAGAACTCGTTTCTGGCACCTTCCCCGGTGGAGTTGTGCATGGGGTGTGTTTGGAACATTTTGTCACCAGCCGAGTCCAAAATTCAGCGGTTCCCCATCTCAGCCCAGAAAGCAGGTAGAACAAGTTTTGTGGTGCCTTTCAGCTGCCTACCGGGGTAGTGTAAAAACTACCAACAGAACTCGTTTCTGGCACCTTCCCCGGTGGAGTTGTGCATGAGGTGTGTTTGGAACATTTTGTTACCAGCCGAGTCCAAAATTCAGCCGTTCCCCATCTCAGCCCAGAAAGCAGGTAGAACAAGTTTTGTGGTGCCTTTCAGCTGCCTACCGGGGTACTGTAAAAACTACCAACAGAACTCGTTTCTGGCACCTTCCCCGGTGGAGTTGTGCATGGCGTGTGTTTGGAACATTTTGTCACCAGCCGAGTCCAAAATTCAGCGATTCTCCATCTCAGCCCAGAAAGCAGGTAGAACAAGTTTTGTGGTGCCTTTCTCTTGCCTACCGGGGTAGTGTAAAAACTACCAACAGAACTCGTTTCTGGCACCTTCCCCGGTGGAGTTGTGCATGGGGTGTGTTTGCAACATTTTGTCACCAGCCGAGTCCAAAATTCAGCGATTCCCCATCTCAGCCCAGAAAGCAGGTAGAACAAGTTTTGTGGTGCCTTTCTCTTGCCTACCGGGGTAGTGTAAAAACTACCAACAGAACTCGTTTCTGGCACCTTCCCCGGTGGAGTTGTGCATGGGGTGTGTTTGGAACATTTTGTCAGCAGCCGAGTCCAAAATTCAGCGATTCCCCATCTCAGCCCAGAAAGCAGGTAGAACAAGTTTTGTGGTGCCTTTCAGCTGCCTACCGGGGTAGTGTAAAAACTACCAACAGAACTCGTTTCTGGCACCTTCCCCGGTGGAGTTGTGCATGGGGTGTGTTTGGAACATTTTGTCACCAGCCGAGTCCAAAATTCAGCGATTCTCCATCTCAAGCCCAGAAAGCAGGTAGAACAA
The DNA here is from genome assembly GCF_023638135.1 of Falco biarmicus. Lineage (NCBI taxonomy): Eukaryota > Metazoa > Chordata > Aves > Falconiformes > Falconidae > Falco > Falco biarmicus. The sequence goes on from NW_026611736.1 coordinate 138,104, forward strand.
GTTTTGTGGTGCCTTTCTCTTGCCTACCGGGGTAGTGTAAAAACTACCAACAGAACTCGTTTCTGGCACCTTCCCCGGTGGAGTTGTGCATGGGGTGTGTTTGGAACATTTTGTTACCAGCCGAGTCCAAAATTCAGCGATTCCCCATCTCAGCCCAGAAAGCAGGTAGAACAAGTTTTGTGGTGCCTTTCAGCTGCCTACCGGGGTAGTGTAAAAACTACCAACAGAACTCGTTTCTGGCACCTTCCCCGGTGGAGTTGTGCATGGGGTGTGTTTGGAACATTTTGTCAGCAGCCGAGTCCAAAATTCAGCGATTCCCCATCTCAGCCCAGAAAGCAGGTAGAACAAGTTTTGTGGTGCCTTTCAGCTGCCTACCGGGGTAGTGTAAAAACTACCAACAGAACTCATTTCTGGCACCTTCCCCGGTGGAGTTGTGCATGAGGTGTGTTTGGAACATTTTGTTACCAGCCGAGTCCAAAATTCAGCCGTTCCCCATCTCAGCCCAGAAAGCAGGTAGAACAAGTTTTGTGGTGCCTTTCAGCTGCCTACCGGGGTACTGTAAAAACTACCAACAGAACTCGTTTCTGGCACCTTCCCCGGTGGAGTTGTGCATGGGGTGTGTTTGGAACATTTTGTCAGCAGCCGAGTCCAAAATTCAGCGATTCCCCATCTCAGCCCAGAAAGCAGGTAGAACAAGTTTTGTGGTGCCTTTCAGCTGCCTACCGGGGTAGTGTAAAAACTACCAACAGAACTCCTTTCTGGCACCTTTGCCGGTGGAGGTGTGCATGGGGTGTGTTTGGAACATTTTGTCACCAGCCGAGTCCAAAATTCAGCGATTCCCCATCTCAGCCCAGAAAGCAGGTAGAACAAGTTTTGTGGTGCCTTTCAGCTGCCTACCGGGGTAGTGTAAAAACTACCAACAGAACTCGTTTCTGGCACCTTCCCCGGTGGAGTTGTGCATGGGGTGTTTTTGGAACATTTTGTCACCAGCCGAGTCCAAAATTCAGCGATTCCCCATCTCAGCCCAGAAAGCAGGTAGAACAAGTTTTGTGGTGCCTTTCAGCTGCCTACCGGGGTAGTGTAAAAACTACCAACAGAACTCCTTTCTGGCACCTTTGCCGGTGGAGGTGTGCATGGGGTGTGTTTCGAACATTTTGTCACCAGCCGAGTCCAAAATTCAGCGATTCCCCATCTCAGCCCAGAAAGCAGGTACAACAACTTTTGTGGTGACTTTCAGGTGCCTACCGGGGTAGTGTAAAAACTACCAACAGAACTCGTTTCTGGCACCTTCCCCGGTGGAGTTGTGCATGGGGTGTGTTTGGAACATTTTGTCACCAGCCGAGTCCAAAATTCAGCGGTTCCCCATCTCAGCCCAGAAAGCAGGTAGAACAAGTTTTGTGGTGCCTTTCAGCTGCCTACCGGGGTAGTGTAAAAACTACCAACAGAACTCGTTTCTGGCACCTTCCCCGGTGGAGTTGTGCATGAGGTGTGTTTGGAACATTTTGTTACCAGCCGAGTCCAAAATTCAGCCGTTCCCCATCTCAGCCCAGAAAGCAGGTAGAACAAGTTTTGTGGTGCCTTTCAGCTGCCTACCGGGGTAGTGTAAAAACTACCAACAGAACTCGTTTCTGGCACCTTCCCCGGTGGAGTTGTGCATGGGGTGTGTTTGGAACATTTTGTCACCAGCCGAGACCAAAATTCAGCCGTTCCCCATCTCAGCCCAGAAAGCAGGTAGAACAAGTTTTGTGGTGCCTTTCAGCTGCCTACCGGGGTAGTGTAAAAACTACCAACAGAACTCGTTTCTGGCACCTTCCCCGGTGGAGTTGTGCATGGCGTGTGTTTGGAACATTTTGTCACCAGCCGAGTCCAAAATTCAGCGATTCCCCATCTCAGCCCAGAAAGCAGGTAGAACAAGTTTTGTGGTGCCTTTCAGCTGCCTACCGGGGTAGTGTAAAAACTACCAACAGAACTCGTTTCTGGCACCTTCCCCGGTGGAGTTGTACATGGGGTGTGTTTGGAACATTTTGTTACCAGCCGAGTCCAAAATTCAGCCGTTCCCCATCTCAGCCCAGAAAGCAGGTAGAACAAGTTTTGTGGTGCCTTTCAGCTGCCTACTGGGGTAGTGTAAAAACTACCAACAGAACTCGTTTCTGGCACCTTCCCCGGTGGAGTTGTGCATGGGGTGTGTTTGGAACATTTTGTCACCAGCCGTGTCCAAAATTCAGCGATTCCCCATCTCAGCCCAGAAAGCAGGTAGAACAACTTTTGTGGTGCCTTTCAGCTGCCTACCGGGGTACTGTAAAAACTACCAACAGAACTCCTTTCTGGCACCTTCCCCGGTGGAGTTGTGCATGGGGTGTGTTTGGAACATTTTGTCACCAGCCGAGTCCAAAATTCAGCCGTTCCCCATCTCAGCCCAGAAAGCAGGTAGAACAACTTTTGTGGTGCCTTTCAGCTGCCTACCGGGGTAGTGTAAAAACTACCAACAGAACTCGTTTCTGGCACCTTCCCCGGTGGAGTTGTGCATGGGGTGTGTTTGGAACATTTTGTTACCAGCCGAGTCCAAAATTCAGCCGTTCCCCATCTCAGCCCAGAAAGCAGGTAGAACAACTTTTGTGGTGCCTTTCAGCTGCCTACCGGGGTAGTGTAAAAACTACCAACAGAACTCGTTTCTGGCACCTTCCCCGGTGGAGTTGTGCATGGGGTGTGTTTGGAACATTTTGTCACCAGCCGTGTCCAAAATTCAGCGATTCCCCATCTCAGCCCAGAAAGCAGGTAGAAAAACTTTTGTGGTGCCTTTCAGCTGCCTACCGGGGTAGTGTAAAAACTACCAACAGAACTCGTTTCTGGCACCTTCCCCGGTGGAGTTGTGCATGGGGTGTGTTTGGAACATTTTGTCACCAGCCGAGTCCAAAATTCAGCGATTCCCCATCTCAGCCCAGAAAGCAGGTACAACAAGTTTTGTGGTGCCTTTCAGCTGCCTACCGGAGGTACTGTAAAAACTACCAACAGAACTTGTTTCTGGCACCTTCCCCGGTGGAGTTGTGCATGGGGTGTGTTTGGAACATTTTGTCACCAGCCGAGTCCAAAATTCAGCTGATCCCCATCTCAGCCCAGAAAGCAGGTAGAACAACTTTTGTGGTGCCTTTCAGCTGCCTACCGGGGTACTGTTAAAAACTACCAACAGAACTCGTTTCTGGCACCTTCTCCGGTGGAGTTGTGCATGGGGTGTGTGTTTGGAACATTTTGTCACCAGCCGAGTCCAAAATTCAGCGATTCCCCATCTCAGCCCAGAAAGCAGGTAGAACAAGTTTTGTGGTGCCTTTCAGCTGCCTACCGGAGGTAGTGTAAAAACTACCAACAGAACTCCTTTCTGGGCACCTTCCCCGGTGGAGTTGTGCATGGGGTGTGTTTGGAACATTTTGTCACCAGCCGAGTCCAAAATTCAGCGATTCCCCATCTCAGCCCAGAAAGCAGGTAGAACAAGTTTTGTGGTGCCTTTCAGCTGCCTACCGGCGTAGTGTAAAAAACTACCAACAGAACTCGTTTCTGGCACCTTCCCCGGTGGAGTTGTGCAATGGGGTGTGTTTGGAACATTTTGTCACCAGCCGAGTCCAAAATTCAGCGATTCCCCATCTCAGCCCAGAAAGCAGGTAGAACAAGTTTTGTGGTGCCTTTCTCTTGCCTACCGGGGTAGTGTAAAAACTACCAACAGAACTCGTTTCTGGCACCTTCCCCGGTGGAGTTGTGCATGGGGTGTCTGTTTGGAACATTTTGTCAGCAGCCGAGTCCAAAATTCAGCGATTCCCCATCTCAGCCCAGAAAGCAGGTAGAACAAGTTTTGTGGTGCCTTTCAGCTGCCTACCGGGGTACTGTAAAAACTACCAACAGAACTCGTTTCTGGCACCTTCCCGGTGGAGTTGTGCATGGGGTGTGTTTGGAACATTTTGTCACCAGCCGAGTCCAAAATTCAGCGATTCTCCATCTCAAGCCCAGAAAGCAGGTAGAACAAGTTTTTGTGGTGCCTTCTCTTGCCTACCGGGGTAGTGTAAAAACTACCAACAGAACTCGTTTCTGGCACCTTCCCGGTGGAGTTGTGCATGGGGTGTGTTTGGAACATTTTGTTACCAGCCGAGTCCAAAATTCAGCGATTCCCCATCTCAGCCCAGAAAGCAGGTAGAACAAGTTTTGTGGTGCCTTTCAGCTGCCTACCGGGGGTAGTGTAAAAACTACCAACAGAACTCGTTTCTGGCACCTTCCCCGGTGGAGTTGTGCATGGGGTGTGTTTGGAACATTTTGTCAGCAGCCGAGTCCAAAATTCAGCGATTCCCCATCTCAGCCCAGAAAGCAGGGTAGAACAAGTTTTGTGGTGCCTTTCAGCTGCCTACCGGGGTAGTGTAAAAACTACCAACAGAACTCATTTCTGGCACCTTCCCCGGTGGAGTTGTGCATGAGGTGTGTTTGGAACATTTTGTTACCAGCCGAGTCCAAAATTCAGCCGTTCCCCATCTCAGCCCAGGAAAGCAGGTAGAACAAGTTTTGTGGTGCCTTTCAGGTGCCTACCGGGGTACTGTAACAGAACTCGTTTCTGGCACCTTCCCCGGTGGAGTTGTGCATGGGGTGTGTTTGGAACATTTTGTCAGCAGCCGAGTCCAAAATTCAGCGATTCCCCATCTCAGCCCAGAAAGCAGGTAGAACAAGTTTTGTGGTGCCTTTCAGCTGCCTACCGGGGTAGTGTAAAAACTACCAACAGAACTCGTTTCTGGCACCTTCCCCGGTGGAGGTGTGCATGGGGTGTGTTTGGAACATTTTGTCACCAGCCGAGTCCAAAATTCAGCGATTCCCCATCTCAGCCCAGAAAGCAGGTAGAACAAGTTTTGTGGTGCCTTTCAGCTGCCTACCGGGGTAGTGTAAAAACTACCAACAGAACTCGTTTCTGGCACCTTCCCCCGGTGGAGTTGTGCATGGGGTGTTTTTGGAACATTTTGTCACCAGCCGAGTCCAAAATTCAGCGATTCCCCATCTCAGCCCAGAAAGCAGGTAGAACAAGTTTTGTGGTGCCTTTCAGCTGCCTACCCGGGGTAGTGTAAAAACTACCAACAGAACTCCTTTCTGGCACCTTTGCCGGTGGAGGTGTGCATGGGGTGTGTTTCGAACATTTTGTCACCAGCCGAGTCCAAATTCAGCGATTCCCCATCTCAGCCCAGAAAGCAGGTACAACAACTTTTGTGGTGACTTTCAGGTGCCTACCGGGGTAGTGTAAAAACTACCAACAGAACTCGTTTCTGGCACCTTCCCCGGTGGAGTTGTGCATGGGGTGTGTTTGGAACATTTTGTCACCAGCCGAGTCCAAAATTCAGCGGTTCCCCATCTCAGCCCAGAAAGCAGGTAGAACAAGTTTGTGGTGCCTTTCAGCTGCCTACCGGGGTAGTGTAAAAACTACCAACAGAACTCGTTTCTGGCACCTTCCCCGGTGGAGTTGTGCATGAGGTGTGTTTGGAACATTTTTGTTACCAGCCGAGTCCAAAATTCAGCCCGTTCCCCATCTCAGCCCAGAAAGCAGGTAGAACAAGTTTTGTGGTGCCTTTCAGCTGCCTACCGGGGTAGTGTAAAAACTACCAACAGAACTCGTTTCTGGCACCTTCCCCGGTGGAGTTGTGCATGGGGTGTGTTTGGAACATTTTGTCACCAGCCGAGACCAAAATTCAGCCGTTCCCCATCTCAGCCCAGAAAGCAGGTAGAACAAGTTTTGTGGTGCCTTTCAGCTGCCTACCGGGGTAGTGTAAAAACTACCAACCAGAACTCGTTTCTGGCACCTTCCCCGGTGGAGTTGTGCATGGCGTGTGTTTGGAACATTTTGTCACCAGCCGAGTCCAAAATTCAGCGATTCCCCATCTCAGCCCAGAAAGCAGGTAGAACAAGTTTTGTGGTGCCTTTCAGCTGCCTACCGGGGTAGTGTAAAAACTACCAACAGAACTCGTTTCTGGCACCTTCCCGGTGGAGTTGTACATGGGGTGTGTTTGGAACATTTTGTTACCAGCCGAGTCCAAAATTCAGCCGTTCCCCATCTCAGCCCAGAAAGCAGGTAGAACAAGTTTTGTGGTGCCTTTCAGCTGCCTACTGGGGTAGTGTAAAAACTACCAACAGAACTCGTTTCTGGCACCTTCCCCGGTGGAGTTGTGCATGGGGTGTGTTTGGAACATTTGTCACCAGCCGTGTCCAAAATTCAGCGATTCCCCATCTCAGCCCCAGAAAGCAGGTAGAACAACTTTTGTGGTGCCTTTCAGCTGCCTACCGGGGTACTGTAAAAACTACCCAACAGAACTCCTTTCTGGCACCTTCCCCGGTGGAGTTGTGCATGGGGTGTGTTTGGAACATTTTGTCACCAGCCGAGTCCAAAATTCAGCCGTTCCCCATCTCAGCCCAGAAAGCAGGTAGAACAACTTTTGTGGTGCCTTTCAGCTGCCTACCGGGGTAGTGTAAAAACTACCAACAGAACTCGTTTCTGGCACCTTCCCCGGTGGAGTTGTGCATGGGGTGTGTTTGGAACATTTTGTTACCAGCCGAGTCCAAAATTCAGCCGTTCCCCATCTCAGCCCAGAAAGCAGGTAGAACACCTTTTGTGGTGCCTTTCAGCTGCCTACCGGGGTAGTGTAAAAACTACCAACAGAACTCGTTTTCTGGCACCTTCCCCGGTGGAGTTGTGCATGGGGTGTGTTTGGAACATTTTGTCACCAGCCGTGTCCAAAATTCAGCGATTCCCCATCTCAGCCCAGAAAGCAGGTAGAAAAACTTTTGTGGTGCCTTTCAGCTGCCTACCGGGTAGTGTAAAAAACTACCAAACAGAACTCGTTTCTGGCACCTTCCCCGGTGGAGTTGTGCATGGGGTGTGTTTGGAACATTTTGTCACCAGCCGAGTCCAAAATTCAGCGATTCCCCATCTCAGCCCAGAAAGCAGGTACAACAAGTTTTGTGGTGCCTTTCAGCTGCCTACCGGGGTACTGTAAAAACTACCAACAGAACTTGTTTCTGGCACCTTCCCCGGTGGAGTTGTGCATGGGGTGTGTTTGGGAACATTTTGTCACCAGCCGAGTCCAAAATTCAGCTGATCCCCATCTCAGCCCAGAAAGCAGGTAGAACAACTTTTGTGGTGCCTTTCAGCTGCCTACCGGGGTACTGTAAAAACTACCAACAGAACTCGTTTCTGGCACCTTCTCCGGTGGAGTTGTGCATGGGTGTGTTGGAACATTTTGTCACCAGCCGAGTCCAAAATTCAGCGATTCCCCATCTCAGCCCAGAAAGCAGGTAGAACAAGTTTTGTGGTGCCTTTCAGCTGCCTACCGGGGTAGTGTAAAAACTACCAACAGAACTCCTTTCTGGCACCTTCCCCGGTGGAGTTGTGCATGGGGTGTGTTTGGAACATTTTGTCACCAGCCGAGTCCAAAATTCAGCGATTCCCCATCTCAGCCCAGAAGCAGGTAGAACAAGTTTTGTGTGCCTTTCAGCTGCCTACCGGCGTAGTGTAAAAACTACCAACAGAACTCGTTTCTGGCACCTTCCCCGGTGGAGTTGTGCATGGGGTGTGTTTGGAACATTTTGTCACCAGCCGAGTCCAAAAATTCAGCGATTCTCCATCTCAGCCCAGAAAGCAGGTAGAACAAGTTTTGTGGTGCCTTTCTCTTGCCTACCGGGGTAGTGTAAAAACTACCAACAGAACTCGTTTCTGGCACCTTCCCCCGGTGGAGTTGTGCATGGGGTGTGTTTGGAACATTTTGTTACCAGCCGAGTCCAAAATTCAGCGATTCCCCATCTCAGCCCAGAAAGCAGGTAGAACAAGTTTTGTGGTGCCTTTCAGCTGCCTACCGGGGTAGTGTAAAACTACCAACAGAACTCGTTTCTGGCACCTTCCCCGGTGGAGTTGTGCATGGGGTGTGTTTGGAACATTTTGTCACCAGCCGAGTCCAAAAATTCAGCCGTTCCCCATCTCAGCCCAGAAAGCAGGTACAACACCTTTTGTGGTGCCTTTTCAGCTGCCTACCGGGGTAGTGTAAAAACTACCAACAGAACTCGTTCTGGCACCTTCCCCGGTGGAGTTGTGCATGGGGTGTGTTTGGAACATTTTGTCACCAGCCGAGTCCAAAACTCAGCTGTTCCCCCATCTCAAGCCCAGAAAGCAGGTAGAACAAGTTTTGTGGTGCCTTTCAGCTGCCTACCGGGGTAGTGTAAAAACTACCAACAGAACTCCGTTTCTGGCACCTTCCCCGGTGGGAGTTGTGCATGGGGTGTGTTTGGAACATTTTGTCACCAGCCGAGTCCAAAACTCAGCTGTTCCCCATCTCAAGCCCAGAAAGCAGGTAGAACAAGTTTTGTGGTGCCTTTCAGGTGCCTACCGGGGTACTGTAAAAACTACCAACAGAACTCGTTTCTGGCACCTTCCCCGGTGGAGTTGTGCATGGGGTGTGTTTGGAACATTTTGTTCACCAGCCGAGTCCAAAATTCAGCCGTTCCCCACTCAGCCCAGAAAGCAGGTAGAACAAGTTTTGTGGTGCCTTTCAGCTGCCTACCGGGGTAGTGTAAAAACTACCAACAGAACTCGTTTCTGGCACCTTCCCCGGTGGAGTTGTGCATGGGGTGTGTTTGGAACATTTTGTCACCAGCCGTGTCCCAAAATTCAGCGATTCCCCATCTCAGCCCCAGAAAGCAGGTAGAACAAGTTTTGTGGTGCCTTCAGCTGCCTACCGGGGTAGTGTAAAAACTACCAACAGAACTCGTTTCTGGCACCTTCCCCGGTGGAGTTGTGCATGGGTGTGTTTGGAACATTTTGTCACCAGCCGAGTCCAAAATTCAGCCGTTCCCCATCTCAGCCCAGAAAGCAGGTAGAACAAGTTTTGTGGTGCCTTTCAGCTGCCTACCGGGGTAGTGTAAAAACTACCAACAGAACTCGTTTCTGGCACCTTCCCCGGTGGAGTTGTGCATGGGGTGTGTTTGGAACATTTTGTTACCAGCCGAGTCCAAAATTCAGCCGTTCCCCATCTCAGCCCAGAAAGCAGGTAGAACAAGTTTTGTGGTGCCTTTCAGCTGCCTACCGGGGTAGTGTAAAAACTACCAACAGAACTCGTTTCTGGCACCTTCCCCGGTGGAGTTGTGCATGGGGTGTGTTTGGAACATTTTGTCACCAGCCGTGTCCAAAATTCAGCGATTCCCCATCTCAGCCAGAAAGCAGGTAGAACAAGTTTTGTGGTGCCTTTCAGCTGCCTACCGGGGTAGTGTAAAAACTACCAACAGAACTCGTTTCTGGCACCTTCCCCGGTGGAGTTGTGCATGGGGTGTGTTTGGAACATTTTGTCACCAGCCGAGTCCAAAATTCAGCGATTCCCCATCTCAGCCCAGAAAGCAGGTAGAACAAATTTTGTGGTGCCCTTTCTCTTGCCTACCGGGGTAGTGTAAAAACTACCAACAGAACTCGTTTCTGGCACCTTCCCCGGTGGAGTTGTGCATTGGGGTGTGTTTGGAACATTTTGTCACCAGCCGAGTCCAAAATTCAGCTGATTCCCATCTCAGCCCAGAAAGCAGGTAGAACAACTTTTGTGGTGCCTTTCAGCTGCCTACCGGGGTACTGTAAAAAACTACCAACAGAACTCGTTTCTGGCACCCTTCTCCGGTGGAGTTGTGCATGGGGTGTGTTGGAACATTTTGTCACCAGCCGAGTCCAAAATTCAGCGATTCCCCATCTCAGCCCAGAAAGCAGGTAGAACAAGTTTTGTGGTGCCTTTCTCTTGCCTACCGGGGTAGTGTAAAAACTACCAACAGAACTCCTTTCTGGCACCTTCCCCGGTGGAGTTGTGCATGGGGTGTGTTTGGAACATTTTGTCACCAGCCGAGTCCAAAATTCAGCGATTCCCCATCTCAGCCCAGAAAGCAGGTAGAACAAGTTTTGTGGTGCCTTTCAGCTGCCTACCGGCGTAGTGTAAAACTACCAACAGAACTCGTTTCTGGCACCTTCCCCGGAGGAGTTTGTGCATGGGGTGTGTTTGGAACATTTTGTCACCAGCCGAGTCCAAAATTCAGCGATTCTCCATCTCAGCCCAGAAAGCAGGTAGAACAAGTTTTGTGGTGCCTTTCTCTTGCCTACCGGGGTAGTGTAAAAACTACCAACAGAACTCGTTTCTGGCACCTTCCCCGGTGGAGTTGTGCATGGGGTGTGTTTGGAACATTTTGTTACCAGCCGAGTCCAAAATTCAGCGATTCCCCATCTCAGCCCAGAAAGCAGGTAGAACAAGTTTTGTGGTGCCTTTCAGCTGCCTACCGGGGTACTGTAAAAACTACCAACAGAACTCGTTTCTGGCACCTTCTCCGGTGGAGTTGTGCATGGGGTGTGTTTGGAACATTTTGTCACCAGCCGAGTCCAAAATTCAGCGATTCCCCATCTCAGCCCAGAAAGCAGGTAGAACAAGTTTTGTGGTGCCTTTCAGCTGCCTACCGGGGTAGTGTAAAAACTACCAACAGAACTCGTTTCTGGCACCTTCCCCGGTGGAGTTGTGCATGGGGTGTGTTTGGAACATTTTGTCACCAGCCGAGTCCAAAATTCAGCGATTCTCCATCTCAAGCCCAGAAAGCAGGTAGAACAAGTTTGTGGTGCCTTTCTCTTGCCTACCGGGGTAGTGTAAAAACTACCAACAGAACTCGTTTCTGGCACCCTTCCCGGTGGAGTTGTGCATGGGGTGTGTTTGGAACATTTTGTTACCAGCCGAGTCCAAAATTCAGCCGTTCCCCATCTCAGCCCAGAAAGCAGGTAGAACAACTTTTGTGGTGCCTTTCAGCTCGCCTACCGGGGTAGTGTAAAAACTACCAACCAGAACTCGTTTCTGGCACCTTCCCCGGTGGAGTTGTGCATGGGGTGTGTTTGGAACATTTTGTCACCAGCCGTGTCCAAAATTCAGCGATTCCCCATCTCAGCCCAGAAAGCAGGTAGAACAAGTTTTGTGGTGCCTTTCAGCTGCCTACCGGGGGTAGTGTAAAAACTACCAACAGAACTCGTTTCTGGCACCTTCCCCGGTGGAGTTGTGCATGGGGTGTGTTTGGAACATTTTGTCACCAGCCGTGTCCAAAATCAGCGATTCCCCATCTCAGCCCAGAAAGCAGGTAGAACAAGTTTTGTGGTGCCTTTCAGCTGCCTACCGGGGTAGTGTAAAAACTACCAACAGAACTCGTTTCTGGCACCTTCCCCGGTGGAGTTGTGCATGGGGTGTGTTTGGAACATTTTGTCACCAGCCGAGTCCAAAATTCAGCGATTCCCCATCTCAGCCCAGAAAGCAGGTAGAACAAATTTTGTGGTGCCTTTCTCTTGCCTACCGGGGTAGTGTAAAAACTACCAACAGAACTCGTTTCTGGCACCTTCCCCGGTGGAGTTGTGCATGGGGTGTGTTTGGAACATTTTGTCACCAGGCCGAGTCCAAAATTCAGCTGATTCCATCTCAGCCCAGAAAGCAGGTAGAACAACTTTTGTGGTGCCTTTCAGCTGCCTACCGGGGTACTGTAAAAACTACCAACAGAACTCGTTTCTGGCACCTTCTCCGGTGGAGTTGTGCATGGGGTGTGTTTGGAACATTTTGTCACCAGCCGAGTCCAAAATTCAGCGATTCCCCATCTCAGCCCAGAAAGCAGGTAGAACAAGGTTTTGTGGTGCCTTTCTCTTGCCTACCGGGGTAGTGTAAAAACTACCAACAGAACTCCTTTCTGGCACCTTCCCCGGTGGAGTTGTGCATGGGGTGTGTTTGGAACATTTTGTCACCAGCCGAGTCCAAAATCAGCGATTCCCCATCTCAGCCCAGAAAGCAGGTAGATTCCCCATCTCAGCCCAGAAAGCAGGTAGAACAAGTTTTGTGGTGCCTTTCAGCTGCCTACCGGCGTAGTGTAAAAAACTACCAACAGAACTCGTTTCTGGCACCTTCCCCGGAGGAGTTGTGCATGGGGGTGTGTTTGGAACATTTTGTCACCAGCCGAGTCCAAATTCAGCGATTCTCCATCTCAGCCCAGAAAGCAGGTAGAACAAGTTTTGTGGTGCCTTTCTCTTGCCTACCGGGGTAGTGTAAAAACTACCAACAGAACTCGTTTCTGGCACCTTCCCCGGTGGAGTTGTGCATGGGGTGTGTTTGGAACATTTTGTTACCAGCCGAGTCCAAAATTCAGCGATTCCCCATCTCAGCCCAGAAAGCAGGTAGAACAAGTTTTGTGGTGCCTTTCAGCTGCCTACCGGGGTACTGTAAAAAACTACCAACAGAACTCGTTTCTGGCACCTTCTCCGGTGGAGTTGTGCATGGGGTGTGTTTGGAACATTTTGTCACCAGCCGAGTCCAAAATTCAGCGATTCCCCATCTCAGCCCAGAAAGCAGGTAGAACAAGTTTTGTGGTGCCTTTCAGCTGCCTACCGGGGTAGTGGTAAAAACTACCAACAGAACTCGTTTCTGGGCACCTTCCCCGGTGGAGTTGTGCATGGGGTGTGTTTGGAACATTTTGTCACCAGCCGAGTCCAAAATTCAGCGATTCTCCATCTCAAGCCCAGAAAGCAGGGTAGAACAAGTTTTGTGGTGCCTTTCTCTTGCCTACCGGGGTAGTGGTAAAAACTACCAACAGAACTCGTTTCTGGCACCTTCCCCGGTGGAGTTGTGCATGGGGTGTGTTTGGGAACATTTTGTTACCAGCCGAGTCCAAAATTCAGCCGTTCCCCATCTCAGCCCAGAAAAGCAGGTAGAACAACTTTTGTGGTGCCTTTCAGCTGCCTACCGGGGTAGTGTAAAAACTACCAACAGAACTCGTTTCTGGCACCTTCCCCGGTGGAGTTGTGCATGGGGTGTGTTTTGGAACATTTTGTCACCAGCCGTGTCCAAAATTCAGCGATTCCCCATCTCAGCCCAGAAAGCAGGGTAGAACAAGTTTTGTGGTGCCTTTCAGCTGCCTACCGGGGGTAGTGTAAAAACTACCAACAGAACTCGTTTCTGGCACCTTCCCCGGTGGAGTTGTGCATGGGTGTGTTTTGGAACATTTTGTCACCAGCCGAGTCCAAAATTCAGCGATTCCCCATCTCAGCCCAGAAAGCAGGTAGAACAAGTTTTGTGGGTGCCTTTCTCTTGCCTACCGGGGTAGTGTAAAAACTACCAACAGAACTCGTTTCTGGCACCTTCCCCGGTGGAGTTGTGCATGGGGTGTGTTTGGAACATTTTGTCACCAGCCGAGTCCAAAATTCAGCTGATCCCCATCTCAGCCCAGAAAGCAGGTAGAACAACTTTTGTGGTGCCTTTCAGCTGCCTACCGGGGTACTGTAAAAACTACCAACAGAACTCGTTTCTGGCACCTTCCCCGGTGGAGTTGTGCATGGGGTGTGTTTGGAACATTTTGTCACCAGCCGAGTCCAAAATTCAGCCGTTCCCCATCTCAGCCCAGAAAGCAGGTACAACAACTTTTGTGGTGCCTTTCAGCTGCCTACCGGGGTAGTGTAAAAACTACCAACAGAACTCGTTTCTGGCACCTTCCCCGGTGGAGTTGTGCATGGGGTGTGTTTGGAACATTTTGTCACCAGCCGAGTCCAAAATTCAGCGATTCCCCATCTCAGCCCAGAAAGCAGGTAGAACAAGTTTTGTGGTGCCTTTCTCTTGCCTACCGGGGTAGTGTAAAAACTACCAACAGAACTCCTTTCTGGCACCTTCCCCGGTGGAGTTGTGCATGGGGTGTGTTTGGAACATTTTGTCACCAGCCGAGTCCAAAATTCAGCGATTCCCCATCTCAGCCCAGAAAGCAGGTAGAACAAGTTTTGTGGTGCCTTTCAGCTGCCTACCGGCGTAGTGTAAAAACTACCAACAGAACTCGTTTCTGGCACCTTCCCCGGAGGAGTTGTGCATGGGGTGTGTTTGGAACATTTTGTCACCAGCCGAGTCCAAAATTCAGCGATTCTCCATCTCAGCCCAGAAAGCAGGTAGAACAAGTTTTGTGGTGCCTTTCTCTTGCCTACCGGGGTAGTGTAAAAACTACCAACAGAACTCGTTTCTGGCACCTTCCCCGGTGGAGTTGTGCATGGGGTGTGTTTGGAACATTTTGTTACCAGCCGAGTCCAAAATTCAGCGATTCCCCATCTCAGCCCAGAAAGCAGGTAGAACAAGTTTTGTGGTGCCTTTCAGCTGCCTACCGGGGGTACTGTAAAAACTACCAACAGAACTCGTTTCTGGCACCTTCCCCGGTGGAGTTGTGCATGGGGTGTGTTTGGAACATTTTGTCACCAGCCGAGTCCAAAATTCAGCGATTCTCCATCTCAAGCCCAGAAAGCAGGTAGAACAAGTTTTGTGGTGCCTTTCAGCTGCCTACCGGGGTAGTGTAAAAACTACCAACAGAACTCGTTTCTGGCACCTTCCCCGGTGGAGTTGTGCATGGGGTGTGTTTGGAACATTTTGTTACCAGCCGAGTCCAAAATTCAGCGATTCCCCATCTCAGCCCAGAAAGCAGGTAGAACAAGTTTTGTGGTGCCTTTCAGCTGCCTACCGGGGTAGTGTAAAAACTACCAACAGAACTCGTTTCTGGCACCTTCCCCGGTGGAGTTGTGCATGGGGTGTGTTTGGAACATTTTGTCAGCAGCCGAGTCCAAAATTCAGCGATTCCCCATCTCAGCCCAGAAAGCAGGTAGAACAAGTTTTGTGGTGCCTTTCAGCTGCCTACCGGGGTAGTGTAAAAACTACCAACAGAACTCGTTTCTGGCACCTTCCCCGGTGGAGTTGTGCATGGGGTGTGTTTGGAACATTTTGTCACCAGCCGAGTCCAAAACTCAGCTGTTCCCCATCTCAAGCCCAGAAAGCAGGTAGAACAAGTTTTGTGGTGCCTTTCAGCTGCCTACCGGGGTACTGTAAAAACTACCAACAGAACTCGTTTCTGGCACCTTCCCCGGTGGAGTTGTGCATGGGGTGTGTTTGGAACATTTTGTCACCAGCCGAGTCCAAAATTCAGCGATTCCCCATCTCAGCCCAGAAAGCAGGTAGAACAAGTTTTGTGGTGCCTTTCAGCTGCCTACCGGGGTAGTGTAAAAACTACCAACAGAACTCGTTTCTGGCACCTTTGCCGGTGGAGGTGTGCATGGGGTGTGTTTGGAACATTTTGTCACCAGCCGAGTCCAAAATTCAGCGATTCCCCATCTCAGCCCAGAAAGCAGGTAGAAAAACTTTTGTGGTGCCTTTCAGCTGCCTACCGGGGTAGTGTAAAAACTACCAACAGAACTCGTTTCTGGCACCTTCCCCGGTGGAGTTGTGCATGGGGTGTGTTTGGAACATTTTGTCACCAGCCGAGTCCAAAATTCAGCGATTCCCCATCTCAGCCCAGAAAGCAGGTACAACAAGTTTTGTGGTGCCTTTCAGCTGCCTACCGGGGTAGTGTAAAAACTACCAACAGAACTCGTTTCTGGCACCTTCCCCGGTGGAGTTGTGCATGGGGCGTGTTTGGAACATTTTGTTACCAGCCGAGTCCAAAATTCAGCCGTTCCCCATCTCAGCCCAGAAAGCAGGTAGAACAAGTTTTGTGGTGCCTTTCAGCTGCCTACCGGGGTAGTGTAAAAACTACCAACAGAACTCGTTTCTGGCACCTTCCCCGGTGGAGTTGTGCATGGGGTGTGTTTGGAACATTTTGTCACCAGCCGTGTCCAAAATTCAGCGATTCCCCATCTCAGCCCAGAAAGCAGGTAGAAAAACTTTTGTGGTGCCTTTCAGCTGCCTACCGGGGTAGTGTAAAAACTACCAACAGAACTCGTTTCTGGCACCTTCCCCGGTGGAGTTGTGCATGGGGTGTGTTTGGAACATTTTGTCACCAGCCGAGTCCAAAACTCAGCTGTTCCCCATCTCAAGCCCAGAAAGCAGGTAGAACAAGTTTTGTGGTGCCTTTCAGCTGCCTACCGGGGTACTGTAAAAACTACCAACAGAACTCGTTTCTGGCACCTTCCCCGGTGGAGTTGTGCATGGGGTGTGTTTGGAACATTTTGTCACCAGCCGAGTCCAAAATTCAGCGATTCCCCATCTCAGCCCAGAAAGCAGGTAGAACAAGTTTTGTGGTGCCTTTCAGCTGCCTACCGGGGTAGTGTAAAAACTACCAACAGAACTCCTTTCTGGCACCTTCCCCGGTGGAGTTGTGCATGGGGTGTGTTTGGAACATTTTGTTACCAGCCGAGTCCAAAATTCAGCCGTTCCCCATCTCAGCCCAGAAAGCAGGTAGAACAAGTTTTGTGGTGCCTTTCAGCTGCCTACCGGGGTAGTGTAAAAACTACCAACAGAACTCGTTTCTGGCACCTTTGCCGGTGGAGGTGTGCATGGGGTGTGTTTGGAACATTTTGTCACCAGCCGAGTCCAAAATTCAGCGATTCCCCATCTCAGCCCAGAAAGCAGGTAGAAAAACTTTTGTGGTGCCTTTCAGCTGCCTACCGGGGTAGTGTAAAAACTACCAACAGAACTCGTTTCTGGCACCTTCCCCGGTGGAGTTGTGCATGGGGTGTGTTTGGAACATTTTGTCACCAGCCGAGTCCAAAATTCAGCGATTCCCCATCTCAGCCCAGAAAGCAGGTAGAACAAGTTTTGTGGTGCCTTTCAGCTGCCTACCGGGGTAGTGTAAAAACTACCAACAGAACTCGTTTCTGGCACCTTCCCCGGTGGAGTTGTGCATGGGGCGTGTTTGGAACATTTTGTTACCAGCCGAGTCCAAAATTCAGCCGTTCCCCATCTCAGCCCAGAAAGCAGGTAGAACAAGTTTTGTGGTGCCTTTCAGCTGCCTACCGGGGTAGTGTAAAAACTACCAACAGAACTCGTTTCTGGCACCTTCCCCGGTGGAGTTGTGCATGGGGTGTGTTTGGAACATTTTGTCACCAGCCGTGTCCAAAATTCAGCGATTCCCCATCTCAGCCCAGAAAGCAGGTAGAAAAACTTTTGTGGTGCCTTTCAGCTGCCTACCGGGGTAGTGTAAAAACTACCAACAGAACTCGTTTCTGGCACCTTCCCCGGTGGAGTTGTGCATGGGGTGTGTTTCGAACATTTTGTCACCAGCCGAGTCCAAAATTCAGCGATTCCCCATCTCAGCCCAGAAAGCAGGTAGAACAAGTTTTGTGGTGCCTTTCAGCTGCCTACCGGGGTAGTGTAAAAACTACCAACAGAACTCGTTTCTGGCACCTTTGCCGGTGGAGTTGTGCATGGGGTGTGTTTGGAACATTTTGTCACCAGCCGAGTCCAAAATTCAGCTATTCCCCATCTCAGCCCAGAAAGCAGGTACAAAAAGTTTTGTGGTGCCTTTCAGCTGCCTACCGGGGTAGTGTAAAAACTACCAACAGAACTCGTTTCTGGCACCTTCCCCGGTGGAGTTGTGCATGGGGTGTGTTTGGAACATTTTGTCAGCAGCCGAGTCCAAAATTCAGCGATTCCCCATCTCAGCCCAGAAAGCAGGTAGAACAAGTTTTGTGGTGCCTTTCAGCTGCCTACCGGGGTACTGTAAAAACTACCAACAGAACTCGTTTCTGGCACCTTCCCCGGTGGAGTTGTGCATGGGGTGTGTTTGGAACATTTTGTCACCAGCCGAGTCCAAAATTCAGCGATTCCCCATCTCAGCCCAGAAAGCAGGTAGAACAAGTTTTGTGGTGCCTTTCAGCTGCCTACCGGGGTACTGTAAAAACTACCAACAGAACTCGTTTCTGGCACCTTCTCCGGTGGAGTTGTGCATGGGGTGTGTTTGGAACATTTTGTCAGCAGCCGAGTCCAAAATTCAGCTGATCCCCATCTCAGCCCAGAAAGCAGGTAGAACAAGTTTTGTGGTGCCTTTCTCTTGCCTACCGGGGTAGTGTAAAAACTACCAAGAGAACTCGTTTCTGGCACCTTCCCCGGTGGAGTTGTGCATGGGGTGTGTTTGGAACATTTTGTCACCAGCCGTGTCCAAAATTCAGCGATTCCCCATCTCAGCCCAGAAAGCAGGTAGAAAAACTTTTGTGGTGCCTTTCAGCTGCCTACCGGGGTAGTGTAAAAACTACCAACAGAACTCGTTTCTGGCACCTTCCCCGGTGGAGTTGTGCATGGGGTGTGTTTGGAACATTTTGTCACCAGCCGAGTCCAAAATTCAGCCGTTCCCCATCTCAGCCCAGAAAGCAGGTAGAACAACTTTTGTGGTGCCTTTCAGCTGCCTACCGGGGTAGTGTAAAAACTACCAACAGAACTCGTTTCTGGCACCTTCCCCGGTGGAGTTGTGCATGGGGTGTGTTTGGAACATTTTGTCACCAGCCGAGTCCAAAATTCAGCGCTTCCCCATCTCAGCCCAGAAAGCAGGTAGAACAAGTTTTGTGGTGCCTTTCTCTTGCCTACCGGGGTAGTGTAAAAACTACCAACAGAACTCGTTTCTGGCACCTTTGCCGGTGGAGGTGTGCATGGGGTGTGTTTGGAACATTTTGTCACCAGCCGAGTCCAAAATTCAGCGATTCCCCATCTCAGCCCAGAAAGCAGGTAGAACAAGTTTTGTGGTGCCTTTCAGCTGCCTACCGGGGTAGTGTAAAAACTACCAACAGAACTCGTTTCTGGCACCTTCCCCGGTGGAGTTGTGCATGGGGTGTGTTTGGAACATTTTGTCACCAGCCGAGTCCAAAATTCAGCGATTCTCCATCTCAGCCCAGAAAGCAGGTAGAACAAGTTTTGTGGTGCCTTTCAGCTGCCTACCGGGGTAGTGTAAAAACTACCAACAGAACTCGTTTCTGGCACCTTCCCCGGTGGAGTTGTGCATGGGGTGTGTTTGGAACATTTTGTCAGCAGCCGAGTCCAAAATTCAGCGATTCCCCATCTCAGCCCAGAAAGCAGGTAGAACAAGTTTTGTGGTGCCTTTCAGCTGCCTACCAAGGTAGTGTAAAAACTACCAGGAGAACTCCTGTCTGGCACCTTCCCCGGTGCAGTTGTGCATGGGGTGTGTTTGGAACATTTTGTCACCAGCCGAGTCCAAAATTCAGCGGTTCCCCATCTCAGCCCAGAAAGCAGGTAGAACAAGTTTTGTGGTGCCTTTCAGCTGCCTACCGGGGTAGTGTAAAAACTACCAACAGAACTCGTTTCTGGCACCTTCCCCGGTGGAGTTGTGCATGGGGTGTGTTTGGAACATTTTGTCACCAGCCGAGTCCAAAATTCAGCGATTCCCCATCTCAGCCCAGAAAGCAGGTAGAACAAGTTTTGTGGTGCCTTTCAGCTGCCTACCGGGGTAGTGTAAAAACTACCAACAGAACTCGTTTCTGGCACCTTCCCCGGTGGAGTTGTGCATGGGGTGTGTTTGGAACATTTTGTCACCAGCCGAGTCCAAAATTCAGCTGATCCCCATCTCAGCCCAGAAAGCAGGTAGAACAAGTTTTGTGGTGCCTTTCAGCTGCCTACCGGGGTAGTGTAAAAACTACCAACAGAACTCGTTTCTGGCACCTTCCCCGGTGGAGTTGTGCATGGGGTGTGTTTGGAACATTTTGTCACCAGCCGAGTCCAAAATTCAGCCGTTCCCCATCTCAGCCCAGAAAGCAGGTAGAACAAGTTTTGTGGTGCCTTTCTCTTGCCTACCGGGGTAGTGTAAAAACTACCAACAGAACTCCTTTCTGGCACCTTTGCCGGTGGAGGTGTGCATGGGGTGTGTTTGGAACATTTTGTCACCAGCCGAGTCCAAAATTCAGCGATTCCCCATCTCAGCCCAGAAAGCAGGTAGAACAAGTTTTGTGGTGCCTTTCAGCTGCCTACCGGGGTAGTGTAAAAACTACCAACAGAACTCGTTTCTGGCACCTTCCCCGGTGGAGTTGTGCATGGGGTGTGTTTGGAACATTTTGTCACCAGCCGAGTCCAAAATTCAGCGATTCTCCATCTCAGCCCAGAAAGCAGGTAGAACAAGTTTTGTGGTGCCTTTCTCTTGCCTACCGGGGTAGTGTAAAAACTACCAACAGAACTCGTTTCTGGCACCTTCCCCGGTGGAGTTGTGCATGGGGTGTGTTTGGAACATTTTGTCAGCAGCCGAGTCCAAAATTCAGCGATTCCCCATCTCAGCCCAGAAAGCAGGTAGAACAAGTTTTGTGGTGCCTTTCAGCTGCCTACCGGGGTAGTGTAAAAACTACCAACAGAACTCGTTTCTGGCACCTTCCCCAGTGGAGTTGTGCATGGGGTGTGTTTGGAACATTTTGTCACCAGCCGAGTCCAAAATTCAGCCGTTCCCCATCTCAGCCCAGAAAGCAGGTAGAACAAGTTTTGTGGTGCCTTTCAGCTGCCTACCGGGGTAGTGTAAAAACTACCAACAGAACTCGTTTCTGGCACCTTCCCCGGTGGAGTTGTGCATGGGGTGTGTTTGGAACATTTTGTCACCAGCCGAGTCCAAAATTCAGCGATTCCCCATCTCAGCCCAGAAAGCAGGTAGAACAAGTTTTGTGGTGCCTTTCAGCTGCCTACCGGGGTAGTGTAAAAACTACCAACAGAACTCGTTTCTGGCACCTTCCCCGGTGGAGTTGTGCATGGGGTGTGTTTGGAACATTTTGTCAGCAGCCGAGTCCAAAATTCAGCGATTCCCCATCTCAGCCCAGAAAGCAGGTAGAACAAGTTTTGTGGTGCCTTTCAGCTGCCTACCGGGGTAGTGTAAAAACTACCAACAGAACTCGTTTCTGGCACCTTTGCCGGTGGAGGTGTGCATGGGGTGTGTTTGGAACATTTTGTCACCAGCCGAGTCCAAAATTCAGCCGTTCCCCATCTCAGCCCAGAAAGCAGGTAGAACAAGTTTTGTGGTGCCTTTCAGCTGCCTACCGGGGTAGTGTAAAAACTACCAACAGAACTCGTTTCTGGCACCTTCTCCGGTGGAGTTGTGCATGGGGTGTGTTTGGAACATTTTGTCACCAGCCGAGTCCAAAATTCAGCGATTCCCCATCTCAGCCCAGAAAGCAGGTAGAACAAGTTTTGTGGTGCCTTTCTCTTGCCTACCGGGGTACTGTAAAAACTACCAACAGAACTCGTTTCTGGCACCTTCTCCGGTGGAGTTGTGCATGGGGTGTGTTTGGAACATTTTGTCACCAGCCGAGTCCAAAATTCAGCGATTCCCCATCTCAGCCCAGAAAGCAGGTAGAACAAGTTTTGTGGTGCCTTTCAGCTGCCTACCGGGGTAGTGTAAAAACTACCAACAGAACTCGTTTCTGGCACCTTCCCCGGTGGAGTTGTGCATGGGGTGTGTTTGGAACATTTTGTCAGCAGCCGAGTCCAAAATTCAGCGATTCTCCATCTCAGCCCAGAAAGCAGGTAGAACAAGTTTTGTGGTGCCTTTCAGCTGCCTACCGGGGTAGTGTAAAAACTACCAACAGAACTCCTTTCTGGCACCTTTGCCGGTGGAGGTGTGCATGGGGTGTGTTTGGAACATTTTGTCACCAGCCGAGTCCAAAATTCAGCGATTCTCCATCTCAGCCCAGAAAGCAGGTAGAACAAGTTTTGTGGTGCCTTTCAGCTGCCTACCGGGGTAGTGTAAAAACTACCAACAGAACTCGTTTCTGGCACCTTCCCCGGTGGAGTTGTGCATGGGGTGTGTTTGGAACATTTTGTCACCAGCCGAGTCCAAAATTCAGCGATTCTCCATCTCAGCCCAGAAAGCAGGTAGAACAAGTTTTGTTGTGCCTTTCTCTTGCCTACCGGGGTACTGTAAAAACTACCAACAGAACTCGTTTCTGGCACCTTCCCCGGTGGAGTTGTGCATGGGGTGTGTTTGGAACATTTTGTCACCAGCCGAGTCCAAAACTCAGCTGTTCACAGACTCTAGCCCAGAAAGCAGGAAGAACAGCTTTTGTGGTGCCTTTCAGCTGCCTACCGGGGTAGTGTAAAAACTACCAACAGAACTCGTTTCTGGCACCTTCCCCGGTGGAGTTGTGCATGGGGTGTGTTTGGAACATTTTGTCACCAGCCGACTCCAAAATTCAGCGGTTCCCCATCTCAGCCCAGAAAGCAGGTAGAACAACTTTTGTGGTGCCTTTCAGCTGCCTACCAAGGTAGTGTAAAAACTACTAAGAGATCTCCTGTCTGGCACCTTCCCTGGTGGAGTTGTGCATGGGGCGTGTTTGGAACATTTTGTTACCAGCCGAGTCCAAAATTCAGCCGTTCCCCATCTCAGCCCAGAAAGCAGGTAGAACAAGTTTTGTGGTGCCTTTCAGCTGCCTACCGGGGTAGTGTAAAAACTACCAACAGAACTCGTTTCTGGCACCTTCCCCGGTGGAGTTGTGCATGGGGTGTGTTTGGAACATTTTGTCACCAGCCGACTCCAAAATTCAGCGATTCCCCATCTCAGCCCAGAAAGCAGGTAGAACAAGTTTTGTGGTGCCTTTCAGCTGCCTACCAAGGTAGTGTAAAAACTACCAGGAGAACTCCTGTCTGGCACCTTCCCCGGTGCAGTTGTGCATGGGGTGTGTTTGGAACATTTTGTCACCAGCCGAGTCCAAAATTCAGCGGTTCCCCATCTCAGCCCAGAAAGCAGGTAGAACAACTTTTGTGGTGCCTTTCAGCTGCCTACCAAGGTAGTGTAAAAACTACTAAGAGATCTCCTGTCTGGCACCTTCCCTGGTGGAGTTGTGCATGGGGCGTGTTTGGAACATTTTGTTACCAGCCGAGTCCAAAATTCAGCCGTTCCCCATCTCAGCCCAGAAAGCAGGTAGAACAAGTTTTGTGGTGCCTTTCAGCTGCCTACCGGGGTAGTGTAAAAACTACCAACAGAACTCGTTTCTGGCACCTTCCCCGGTGGAGTTGTGCATGGGGTGTGTTTGGAACATTTTGTCACCAGCCGTGTCCAAAATTCAGCGATTCCCCATCTCAGCCCAGAAAGCAGGTAGAACAAGTTTTGTGGTGCCTTTCAGCTGCCTACCGGGGTAGTGTAAAAACTACCAACAGAACTCGTTTCTGGCACCTTCCCCGGTGGAGTTGTGCATGGGGTGTGTTTGGAACATTTTGTCACCAGCCGAGTCCAAAATTCAGCCGTTCCCCATCTCAGCCCAGAAAGCAGGTAGAACAAGTTTTGTGGTGCCTTTCAGCTGCCTACCGGGGTAGTGTAAAAACTACCAACAGAACTCGTTTCTGGCACCTTCCCCGGTGGAGTTGTGCATGGGGTGTGTTTGGAACATTTTGTCACCAGCCGAGTCCAAAATTCAGCTGATCCCCATCTCAGCCCAGAAAGCAGGTAGAACAAGTTTTGTGGTGCCTTTCAGCTGCCTACCGGGGTAGTGTAAAAACTACCAACAGAACTCGTTTCTGGCACCTTCCCCGGTGGAGTTGTGCATGGGGTGTGTTTGGAACATTTTGTCACCAGCCGAGTCCAAAATTCAGCCGTTCCCCATCTCAGCCCAGAAAGCAGGTAGAACAAGTTTTGTGGTGCCTTTCTCTTGCCTACCGGGGTAGTGTAAAAACTACCAACAGAACTCCTTTCTGGCACCTTTGCCGGTGGAGGTGTGCATGGGGTGTGTTTGGAACATTTTGTCACCAGCCGAGTCCAAAATTCAGCGATTCCCCATCTCAGCCCAGAAAGCAGGTAGAACAAGTTTTGTGGTGCCTTTCAGCTGCCTACCGGGGTAGTGTAAAAACTACCAACAGAACTCGTTTCTGGCACCTTCCCCGGTGGAGTTGTGCATGGGGTGTGTTTGGAACATTTTGTCACCAGCCGAGTCCAAAATTCAGCGATTCTCCATCTCAGCCCAGAAAGCAGGTAGAACAAGTTTTGTGGTGCCTTTCTCTTGCCTACCGGGGTAGTGTAAAAACTACCAACAGAACTCCTTTCTGGCACCTTCCCCGGTGGAGTTGTGCATGGGGTGTGTTTGGAACATTTTGTCAGCAGCCGAGTCCAAAATTCAGCGATTCCCCATCTCAGCCCAGAAAGCAGGTAGAACAAGTTTTGTGGTGCCTTTCAGCTGCCTACCGGGGTAGTGTAAAAACTACCAACAGAACTCGTTTCTGGCACCTTCCCCGGTGGAGTTGTGCATGGGGTGTGTTTGGAACATTTTGTCACCAGCCGAGTCCAAAATTCAGCCGTTCCCCATCTCAGCCCAGAAAGCAGGTAGAACAAGTTTTGTGGTGCCTTTCAGCTGCCTACCGGGGTAGTGTAAAAACTACCAACAGAACTCGTTTCTGGCACCTTCCCCGGTGGAGTTGTGCATGGGGTGTGTTTGGAACATTTTGTCACCAGCCGAGTCCAAAATTCAGCGATTCCCCATCTCAGCCCAGAAAGCAGGTAGAACAAGTTTTGTGGTGCCTTTCAGCTGCCTACCGGGGTAGTGTAAAAACTACCAACAGAACTCGTTTCTGGCACCTTCCCTGGTGGAGTTGTGCATGGGGTGTGTTTGGAACA
Source organism: Falco biarmicus (assembly GCF_023638135.1). Classification (NCBI taxonomy): domain Eukaryota; kingdom Metazoa; phylum Chordata; class Aves; order Falconiformes; family Falconidae; genus Falco; species Falco biarmicus. The sequence goes on from NW_026611736.1 coordinate 162,461, forward strand.
TTTTGTCACCAGCCGAGTCCAAAATTCAGCCGTTCCCCATCTCAGCCCAGAAAGCAGGTAGAACAAGTTTTGTGGTGCCTTTCAGCTGCCTACCGGGGTAGTGTAAAAACTACCAACAGAACTCGTTTCTGGCACCTTCCCTGGTGGAGTTGTGCATGGGGTGTGTTTGGAACATTTTGTCACCAGCCGAGTCCAAAATTCAGCCGTTCCCCATCTCAGCCCAGAAAGCAGGTAGAACAAGTTTTGTGGTGCCTTTCTCTTGCCTACCGGGGTACTGTAAAAACTACCAACAGAACTCGTTTCTGGCACCTTCTCCGGTGGAGTTGTGCATGGGGTGTGTTTGGAACATTTTGTCACCAGCCGAGTCCAAAATTCAGCTGTTCCCCATCTCAGCCCAGAAAGCAGGTAGAACAAGTTTTGTGGTGCCTTTCAGCTGCCTACCGGGGTAGTGTAAAAACTACCAACAGAACTCGTTTCTGGCACCTTCCCCGGTGGAGTTGTGCATGGGGTGTGTTTGGAACATTTTGTCAGCAGCCGAGTCCAAAATTCAGCGATTCTCCATCTCAGCCCAGAAAGCAGGTAGAACAAGTTTTGTGGTGCCTTTCAGCTGCCTACCGGGGTAGTGTAAAAACTACCAACAGAACTCCTTTCTGGCACCTTTGCCGGTGGAGGTGTGCATGGGGTGTGTTTGGAACATTTTGTCACCAGCCGAGTCCAAAATTCAGCGATTCTCCATCTCAGCCCAGAAAGCAGGTAGAACAAGTTTTGTGGTGCCTTTCAGCTGCCTACCGGGGTAGTGTAAAAACTACCAACAGAACTCGTTTCTGGCACCTTCCCCGGTGGAGTTGTGCATGGGGTGTGTTTGGAACATTTTGTCACCAGCCGAGTCCAAAATTCAGCGATTCTCCATCTCAGCCCAGAAAGCAGGTAGAACAAGTTTTGTGGTGCCTTTCTCTTGCCTACCGGGGTACTGTAAAAACTACCAACAGAACTCGTTTCTGGCACCTTCCCCGGTGGAGTTGTGCATGGGGTGTGTTTGGAACATTTTGTCACCAGCCGAGTCCAAAACTCAGCTGTTCACAGACTCTAGCCCAGAAAGCAGGAAGAACAGCTTTTGTGGTGCCTTTCAGCTGCCTTCCAAGGTAGTGTAAAAACTACCAGGAGAACTCCTGTCTGGCACCTTCCCCGGTGCAGTTGTGCATGGGGTGTGTTTGGAACATTTTGTCACCAGCCGACTCCAAAATTCAGCGGTTCCCCATCTCAGCCCAGAAAGCAGGTAGAACAAGTTTTGTGGTGCCTTTCAGCTGCCTACCAAGGTAGTGTAAAAACTACTAAGAGATCTCCTGTCTGGCACCTTCCCTGGTGGAGTTGTGCATGGGGCGTGTTTGGAACATTTTGTTACCAGCCGAGTCCAAAATTCAGCCGTTCCCCATCTCAGCCCAGAAAGCAGGTAGAACAAGTTTTGTGGTGCCTTTCAGCTGCCTACCGGGGTAGTGTAAAAACTACCAACAGAACTCGTTTCTGGCACCTTCCCCGGTGGAGTTGTGCATGGGGTGTGTTTGGAACATTTTGTCACCAGCCGTGTCCAAAATTCAGCGATTCCCCATCTCAGCCCAGAAAGCAGGTAGAACAAGTTTTGTGGTGCCTTTCAGCTGCCTACCGGGGTAGTGTAAAAACTACCAACAGAACTCGTTTCTGGCACCTTCCCCGGTGGAGTTGTGCATGGGGTGTGTTTGGAACATTTTGTCACCAGCCGAGTCCAAAATTCAGCGATTCCCCATCTCAGCCCAGAAAGCAGGTAGAACAAGTTTTGTGGTGCCTTTCAGCTGCCTACCGGGGTAGTGTAAAAACTACCAACAGAACTCGTTTCTGGCACCTTCCCCAGTGGAGTTGTGCATGGGGTGTGTTTGGAACATTTTGTCACCAGCCGAGTCCAAAATTCAGCGATTCCCCATCTCAGCCCAGAAAGCAGGTACAAAAAGTTTTGTGGTGCCTTTCAGCTGCCTACCGGGGTAGTGTAAAAACTACCAACAGAACTCGTTTCTGGCACCTTCCCCGGTGGAGTTGTGCATGGGGTGTGTTTGGAACATTTTGTCAGCAGCCGAGTCCAAAATTCAGCGATTCCCCATCTCAGCCCAGAAAGCAGGTAGAACAAGTTTTGTGGTGCCTTTCAGCTGCCTACCGGGGTACTGTAAAAACTACCAACAGAACTCGTTTCTGGCACCTTCCCCGGTGGAGTTGTGCATGGGGTGTGTTTGGAACATTTTGTCACCAGCCGAGTCCAAAATTCAGCGATTCCCCATCTCAGCCCAGAAAGCAGGTAGAACAAGTTTTGTGGTGCCTTTCAGCTGCCTACCGGGGTAGTGTAAAAACTACCAACAGAACTCGTTTCTGGCACCTTCTCCGGTGGAGTTGTGCATGGGGTGTGTTTGGAACATTTTGTCACCAGCCGAGTCCAAAATTCAGCTGATCCCCATCTCAGCCCAGAAAGCAGGTAGAACAACTTTTGTGGTGCCTTTCAGCTGCCTACCGGGGTAGTGTAAAAACTACCAACAGAACTCGTTTCTGGCACCTTCCCCGGTGGAGTTGTGCATGGGGTGTGTTTGGAACATTTTGTCACCAGCCGAGTCCAAAATTCAGCCGTTCCCCATCTCAGCCCAGAAAGCAGGTAGAACAAGTTTTGTGGTGCCTTTCAGCTGCCTACCGGGGTAGTGTAAAAACTACCAACAGAACTCGTTTCTGGCACCTTCCCCGGTGGAGTTGTGCATGGGGTGTGTTTGGAACATTTTGTCACCAGCCGAGTCCAAAATTCAGCTGATCCCCATCTCAGCCCAGAAAGCAGGTAGAACAAGTTTTGTGGTGCCTTTCAGCTGCCTACCGGGGTAGTGTAAAAACTACCAACAGAACTCGTTTCTGGCACCTTCCCCGGTGGAGTTGTGCATGGGGTGTGTTTGGAACATTTTGTCACCAGCCGAGTCCAAAATTCAGCTGATCCCCATCTCAGCCCAGAAAGCAGGTAGAACAAGTTTTGTGGTGCCTTTCTCTTGCCTACCGGGGTAGTGTAAAAACTACCAACAGAACTCGTTTCTGGCACCTTCCCCGGTGGAGTTGTGCATGGGGTGTGTTTGGAACATTTTGTCACCAGCTGTGTCCAAAATTCAGCGATTCCCCATCTCAGCCCAGAAAGCAGGTAGAACAAGTTTTGTGGTGCCTTTCAGCTGCCTACCGGGGTAGTGTAAAAACTACCAACAGAACTCGTTTCTGGCACCTTCCCCGGTGGAGTTGTGCATGGGGTGTGTTTGGAACATTTTGTCACCAGCCGAGTCCAAAATTCAGCGATTCCCCATCTCAGCCCAGAAAGCAGGTAGAACAAGTTTTGTGGTGCCTTTCAGCTGCCTACCGGGGTAGTGTAAAAACTACCAACAGAACTCGTTTCTGGCACCTTCCCCGGTGGAGTTGTGCATGGGGTGTGTTTGGAACATTTTGTCACCAGCCGAGTCCAAAATTCAGCGATTCCCCATCTCAGCCCAGAAAGCAGGTACAAAAAGTTTTGTGGTGCCTTTCAGCTGCCTACCGGGGTAGTGTAAAAACTACCAACAGAACTCGTTTCTGGCACCTTCCCCAGTGGAGTTGTGCATGGGGTGTGTTTGGAACATTTTGTCACCAGCCGAGTCCAAAATTCAGCCGTTCCACATCTCAGCCCAGAAAGCAGGTAGAACAAGTTTTGTGGTGCCTTTCAGCTGCCTACCGGGGTAGTGTAAAAACTACCAACAGAACTCGTTTCTGGCACCTTCCCCGGTGGAGTTGTGCATGGGGTGTGTTTGGAACATTTTGTCAGCAGCCGAGTCCAAAATTCAGCGATTCCCCATCTCAGCCCAGAAAGCAGGTAGAACAAGTTTTGTGGTGCCTTTCAGGTGCCTACCGGGGTACTGTAAAAACTACCAACAGAACTCGTTTCTGGCACCTTCCCCGGTGGAGTTGTGCATGGGGTGTGTTTGGAACATTTTGTCACCAGCCGAGTCCAAAACTCAGCTGTTCACAGACTCTAGCCCAGAAAGCAGGAAGAACAGCTTTTGTGGTGCCTTTCAGCTGCCTACCAAGGTAGTGTAAAAACTACCAGGAGAACTTTTGTCTGGCACCTTCCCCGGTGGAGTTGTGCATGGGGTGTGTTTGGAACATTTTGTCACCAGCCGACTCCAAAATTCAGCGGTTCCCCATCTCAGCCCAGAAAGCAGGTAGAACAACTTTTGTGGTGCCTTTCAGCTGCCTACCAAGGTAGTGTAAAAACTACTAAGAGATCTCCTGTCTGGCACCTTCCCTGGTGGAGTTGTGCAGGGGGTGTGTTTGGAACATTTTGTCACCAGCCGAGTCCAAAATTCAGCGTTTCCCCATCTCAGCCCAGAAAGCAGGTAGAACAACTTTTGTGGTGCCTTTCAGCTGCCTACCGGTGTAGTGTAAAAACTACCAACAGAACTCATTTCTGGCACCTTCCCCGGTGGAGTTGTGCATGGGGTGTGTTTGGAACATTTTGTCACCAGCCGAGTCCAAAATTCAGCGATTCCCCATCTCAGCCCAGAAAGCAGGTAGAACAAGTTTTGTGGTGCCTTTCTCTTGCCTACCGGGGTAGTGTAAAAACTACCAACAGAACTCGTTTCTGGCACCTTCCCCGGTGGAGTTGTGCATGGGGTGTGTTTGGAACATTTTGTCACCAGCCGAGTCCAAAATTCAGCGATTCCCCATCTCAGCCCAGAAAGCAGGTAGAACAAGTTTTGTGGTGCCTTTCAGCTGCCTACCGGGGTAGTGTAAAAACTACCAACAGAACTCGTTTCTGGCACCTTCCCCGGTGGAGTTGTGCATGGGGTGTGTTTGGAACATTTTGTCACCAGCCGAGACCAAAATTCAGCCGTTCCCCATCTCAGCCCAGAAAGCAGGTAGAACAAGTTTTGTGGTGCCTTTCAGCTGCCTACCGGGGTAGTGTAAAAACTACCAACAGAACTCGTTTCTGGCACCTTCCCCGGTGGAGTTGTGCATGGGGTGTGTTTGGAACATTTTGTCACCAGCCGAGTCCAAAATTCAGCCGTTCCCCATCTCAGCCCAGAAAGCAGGTAGAACAACTTTTGTGGTGCCTTTCAGCTGCCTACCGGGGTAGTGTAAAAACTACCAACAGAACTCGTTTCTGGCACCTTCCCCGGTGGAGTTGTGCATGGGGTGTGTTTGGAACATTTTGTTACCAGCCGAGTCCAAAATTCAGCGATTCCCCATCTCAGCCCAGAAAGCAGGTAGAACAAGTTTTGTGGTGCCTTTCAGCTGCCTACCGGGGTAGTGTAAAAACTACCAACAGAACTCGTTTCTGGCACCTTCCCCGGTGGAGTTGTGCATGGGGTGTGTTTGGAACATTTTGTCACCAGCCGAGTCCAAAATTCAGCGATTCCCCATCTCAGCCCAGAAAGCAGGTAGAACAAGTTTTGTGGTGCCTTTCAGCTGCCTACCGGGGTACTGTAAAAACTACCAACAGAACTCGTTTCTGGCACCTTCCCCGGTGGAGTTGTGCATGGGGTGTGTTTGGAACATTTTGTCACCAGCCGAGTCCAAAATTCAGCTGATCCCCATCTCAGCCCAGAAAGCAGGTAGAACAAGTTTTGTGGTGCCTTTCAGCTGCCTACCGGGGTACTGTAAAAACTACCAACAGAACTCGTTTCTGGCACCTTCTCCGGTGGAGTTGTGCATGGGGTGTGTTTGGAACATTTTGTCACCAGCCGAGTCCAAAATTCAGCGATTCCCCATCTCAGCCCAGAAAGCAGGTAGAACAAGTTTTGTGGTGCCTTTCTCTTGCCTACCGGGGTAGTGTAAAAACTACCAACAGAACTCCTTTCTGGCACCTTCCCCGGTGGAGTTGTGCATGGGGTGTGTTTGGAACATTTTGTCACCAGCCGAGTCCAAAATTCAGCGATTCCCCATCTCAGCCCAGAAAGCAGGTAGAACAAGTTTTGTGGTGCCTTTCAGCTGCCTACCGGGGTAGTGTAAAAACTACCAACAGAACTCGTTTCTGGCACCTTCCCTGGTGGAGTTGTGCATGGGGTGTGTTTGGAACATTTTGTCACCAGCCGAGTCCAAAATTCAGCCGTTCCCCATCTCAGCCCAGAAAGCAGGTAGAACAAGTTTTGTGGTGCCTTTCTCTTGCCTACCGGGGTACTGTAAAAACTACCAACAGAACTCGTTTCTGGCACCTTCCCCGGTGGAGTTGTGCATGGGGTGTGTTTGGAACATTTTGTCACCAGCCGAGTCCAAAATTCAGCGCTTCCCCATCTCAGCCCAGAAAGCAGGTAGAACAAGTTTTGTGGTGCCTTTCAGCTGCCTACCGGGGTAGTGTAAAAACTACCAACAGAACTCGTTTCTGGCACCTTCTCCGGTGGAGTTGTGCATGGGGTGTGTTTGGAACATTTTGTCACCAGCCGAGTCCAAAATTCAGCGATTCCCCATCTCAGCCCAGAAAGCAGGTAGAACAAGTTTTGTGGTGCCTTTCAGCTGCCTACCGGGGTAGTGTAAAAACTACCAACAGAACTCGTTTCTGGCACCTTCCCCGGTGGAGTTGTGCATGGGGTGTGTTTGGAACATTTTGTCACCAGCCGAGTCCAAAATTCAGCGATTCTCCATCTCAGCCCAGAAAGCAGGTAGAACAAGTTTTGTGGTGCCTTTCAGCTGCCTACCGGGGTAGTGTAAAAACTACCAACAGAACTCCTTTCTGGCACCTTTGCCGGTGGAGGTGTGCATGGGGTGTGTTTGGAACATTTTGTCACCAGCCGAGTCCAAAATTCAGCGATTCTCCATCTCAGCCCAGAAAGCAGGTAGAACAAGTTTTGTGGTGCCTTTCAGCTGCCTACCGGGGTAGTGTAAAAACTACCAACAGAACTCGTTTCTGGCACCTTCCCCGGTGGAGTTGTGCATGGGGTGTGTTTGGAACATTTTGTCACCAGCCGAGTCCAAAATTCAGCGATTCTCCATCTCAGCCCAGAAAGCAGGTAGAACAAGTTTTGTGGTGCCTTTCAGGTGCCTACCGGGGTACTGTAAAAACTACCAACAGAACTCGTTTCTGGCACCTTCCCCGGTGGAGTTGTGCATGGGGTGTGTTTGGAACATTTTGTCACCAGCCGAGTCCAAAACTCAGCTGTTCACAGACTCTAGCCCAGAAAGCAGGAAGAACAGCTTTTGTGGTGCCTTTCAGCTGCCTACCAAGGTAGTGTAAAAACTACCAGGAGAACTTTTGTCTGGCACCTTCCCCGGTGGAGTTGTGCATGGGGTGTGTTTGGAACATTTTGTCACCAGCCGACTCCAAAATTCAGCGGTTCCCCATCTCAGCCCAGAAAGCAGGTAGAACAACTTTTGTGGTGCCTTTCAGCTGCCTACCAAGGTAGTGTAAAAACTACTAAGAGATCTCCTGTCTGGCACCTTCCCTGGTGGAGTTGTGCAGGGGGTGTGTTTGGAACATTTTGTCACCAGCCGAGTCCAAAATTCAGCGTTTCCCCATCTCAGCCCAGAAAGCAGGTAGAACAACTTTTGTGGTGCCTTTCAGCTGCCTACCGGTGTAGTGTAAAAACTACCAACAGAACTCATTTCTGGCACCTTCCCCGGTGGAGTTGTGCATGGGGTGTGTTTGGAACATTTTGTCACCAGCCGAGTCCAAAATTCAGCGATTCCCCATCTCAGCCCAGAAAGCAGGTAGAACAAGTTTTGTGGTGCCTTTCTCTTGCCTACCGGGGTAGTGTAAAAACTACCAACAGAACTCGTTTCTGGCACCTTCCCCGGTGGAGTTGTGCATGGGGTGTGTTTGGAACATTTTGTCACCAGCCGAGTCCAAAATTCAGCGATTCCCCATCTCAGCCCAGAAAGCAGGTAGAACAAGTTTTGTGGTGCCTTTCAGCTGCCTACCGGGGTAGTGTAAAAACTACCAACAGAACTCGTTTCTGGCACCTTCCCCGGTGGAGTTGTGCATGGGGTGTGTTTGGAACATTTTGTCACCAGCCGAGACCAAAATTCAGCCGTTCCCCATCTCAGCCCAGAAAGCAGGTAGAACAAGTTTTGTGGTGCCTTTCAGCTGCCTACCGGGGTAGTGTAAAAACTACCAACAGAACTCGTTTCTGGCACCTTCCCCGGTGGAGTTGTGCATGGGGTGTGTTTGGAACATTTTGTCACCAGCCGAGTCCAAAATTCAGCCGTTCCCCATCTCAGCCCAGAAAGCAGGTAGAACAACTTTTGTGGTGCCTTTCAGCTGCCTACCGGGGTAGTGTAAAAACTACCAACAGAACTCGTTTCTGGCACCTTCCCCGGTGGAGTTGTGCATGGGGTGTGTTTGGAACATTTTGTTACCAGCCGAGTCCAAAATTCAGCGATTCCCCATCTCAGCCCAGAAAGCAGGTAGAACAAGTTTTGTGGTGCCTTTCAGCTGCCTACCGGGGTAGTGTAAAAACTACCAACAGAACTCGTTTCTGGCACCTTCCCCGGTGGAGTTGTGCATGGGGTGTGTTTGGAACATTTTGTCACCAGCCGAGTCCAAAATTCAGCGATTCCCCATCTCAGCCCAGAAAGCAGGTAGAACAAGTTTTGTGGTGCCTTTCAGCTGCCTACCGGGGTACTGTAAAAACTACCAACAGAACTCGTTTCTGGCACCTTCCCCGGTGGAGTTGTGCATGGGGTGTGTTTGGAACATTTTGTCACCAGCCGAGTCCAAAATTCAGCTGATCCCCATCTCAGCCCAGAAAGCAGGTAGAACAAGTTTTGTGGTGCCTTTCAGCTGCCTACCGGGGTACTGTAAAAACTACCAACAGAACTCGTTTCTGGCACCTTCTCCGGTGGAGTTGTGCATGGGGTGTGTTTGGAACATTTTGTCACCAGCCGAGTCCAAAATTCAGCGATTCCCCATCTCAGCCCAGAAAGCAGGTAGAACAAGTTTTGTGGTGCCTTTCTCTTGCCTACCGGGGTAGTGTAAAAACTACCAACAGAACTCCTTTCTGGCACCTTCCCCGGTGGAGTTGTGCATGGGGTGTGTTTGGAACATTTTGTCACCAGCCGAGTCCAAAATTCAGCGATTCCCCATCTCAGCCCAGAAAGCAGGTAGAACAAGTTTTGTGGTGCCTTTCAGCTGCCTACCGGCGTAGTGTAAAAACTACCAACAGAACTCGTTTCTGGCACCTTCCCCGGTGGAGTTGTGCATGGGGTGTGTTTGGAACATTTTGTCACCAGCCGAGTCCAAAATTCAGCGATTCTCCATCTCAGCCCAGAAAGCAGGTAGAACAAGTTTTGTGGTGCCTTTCTCTTGCCTACCGGGGTAGTGTAAAAACTACCAACAGAACTCGTTTCTGGCACCTTCCCCGGTGGAGTTGTGCATGGGGTGTGTTTGGAACATTTTGTCACCAGCCGAGTCCAAAATTCAGCGATTCCCCATCTCAGCCCAGAAAGCAGGTAGAACAAGTTTTGTGGTGCCTTTCAGCTGCCTACCGGGGTAGTGTAAAAACTACCAACAGAACTCGTTTCTGGCACCTTCCCCGGTGGAGTTGTGCATGGGGTGTGTTTGGAACATTTTGTCAGCAGCCGAGTCCAAAATTCAGCGATTCCCCATCTCAGCCCAGAAAGCAGGTAGAACAAGTTTTGTGGTGCCTTTCAGCTGCCTACCGGGGTAGTGTAAAAACTACCAACAGAACTCGTTTCTGGCACCTTCCCCGGTGGAGTTGTGCATGGGGTATGTTTGGAACATTTTGTCACCAGCCGAGTCCAAAATTCAGCGATTCTCCATCTCAAGCCCAGAAAGCAGGTAGAACAAGTTTTGTGGTGCCTTTCTCTTGCCTACCGGGGTAGTGTAAAAACTACCAACAGAACTCGTTTCTGGCACCTTCCCCGGTGGAGTTGTGCATGGGGTGTGTTTGGAACATTTTGTCACCAGCCGAGTCCAAAATTCAGCGATTCCCCATCTCAGCCCAGAAAGCAGGTAGAACAAGTTTTGTGGTGCCTTTCAGCTGCCTACCGGGGTAGTGTAAAAACTACCAACAGAACTCGTTTCTGGCACCTTCCCCGGTGGAGTTGTGCATGGGGTGTGTTTGGAACATTTTGTCAGCAGCCGAGTCCAAAATTCAGCGATTCCCCGTCTCAGCCCAGAAAGCAGGTAGAACAAGTTTTGTGGTGCCTTTCAGCTGCCTACCGGGGTAGTGTAAAAACTACCAACAGAACTCGTTTCTGGCACCTTCCCCGGTGGAGTTGTGCATGGGGTGTGTTTGGAACATTTTGTCACCAGCCGAGTCCAAAACTCAGCTGTTCCCCATCTCAAGCCCAGAAAGCAGGTAGAACAAGTTTTGTGGTGCCTTTCAGGTGCCTACCGGGGTAGTGTAAAAACTACCAACAGAACTCGTTTCTGGCACCTTCCCCGGTGGAGTTGTGCATGGGGTGTGTTTGGAACATTTTGTCACCAGCCGAGTCCAAAATTCAGCGATTCCCCATCTCAGCCCAGAAAGCAGGTAGAACAAGTTTTGTGGTGCCTTTCAGCTGCCTACCGGGGTAGTGTAAAAACTACCAACAGAACTCCTTTCTGGCACCTTTGCCGGTGGAGGTGTGCATGGGGTGTGTTTGGAACATTTTGTCACCAGCCGAGTCCAAAATTCAGCGATTCCCCATCTCAGCCCAGAAAGCAGGTAGAACAAGTTTTGTGGTGCCTTTCAGCTGCCTACCGGGGTAGTGTAAAAACTACCAACAGAACTCGTTTCTGGCACCTTCCCCGGTGGAGTTGTGCATGGGGTGTGTTTGGAACATTTTGTCACCAGCCGAGTCCAAAATTCAGCGGTTCCCCATCTCAGCCCAGAAAGCAGGTAGAACAAGTTTTGTGGTGCCTTTCAGCTGCCTACCGGGGTAGTGTAAAAACTACCAACAGAACTCATTTCTGGCACCTTCCCCGGTGGAGTTGTGCATGGGGTGTGTTTGGAACATTTTGTTACCAGCCGAGTCCAAAATTCAGCGATTCCCCATCTCAGCCCAGAAAGCAGGTAGAACAAGTTTTGTGGTGCCTTTCAGCTGCCTACCGGGGTAGTGTAAAAACTACCAACAGAACTCGTTTCTGGCACCTTCCCCGGTGGAGTTGTGCATGGGGTGTGTTTGGAACATTTTGTCACCAGCCGAGACCAAAATTCAGCCGTTCCCCATCTCAGCCCAGAAAGCAGGTAGAACAAGTTTTGTGGTGCCTTTCAGCTGCCTACCGGGGTAGTGTAAAAACTACCAACAGAACTCGTTTCTGGCACCTTCCCCGGTGGAGTTGTGCATGGCGTGTGTTTGGAACATTTTGTCACCAGCCGAGTCCAAAATTCAGCGATTCCCCATCTCAGCCCAGAAAGCAGGTAGAACAAGTTTTGTGGTGCCTTTCAGCTGCCTACCGGGGTAGTGTAAAAACTACCAACAGAACTCGTTTCTGGCACCTTCCCCGGTGGAGTTGTGCATGGGGTGTGTTTGGAACATTTTGTCACCAGCCGTGTCCAAAATTCAGCGATTCCCCATCTCAGCCCAGAAAGCAGGTAGAAAAACTTTTGTGGTGCCTTTCAGCTGCCTACCGGGGTAGTGTAAAAACTACCAACAGAACTCGTTTCTGGCACCTTCCCCGGTGGAGTTGTGCATGGGGTGTGTTTGGAACATTTTGTCACCAGCCGAGTCCAAAATTCAGCCGTTCCCCATCTCTAGGCCAGAAAGCAGGTACAACAAGTTTTGTGGTGCCTTTCTCTTGCCTACCGGTGTAGTGTAAAAACTACCAACAGAACTCGTTTCTGGCACCTTCCCCGGTGGAGTTGTGCATGGGGTGTGTTTGGAACATTTTGTCACCAGCCGAGTCCAAAATTCAGCCGTTCCCCATCTCAGCCCAGAAAGCAGGTAGAACAAGTTTTGTGGTGCCTTTCAGCTGCCTACCGGGGTAGTGTAAAAACTACCAACAGAACTCGTTTCTGGCACCTTCCCCGGTGGAGTTGTGCATGGGGTGTGTTTGGAACATTTTGTCACCAGCCGAGTCCAAAATTCAGCGATTCCCCATCTCAGCCCAGAAAGCAGGTAGAACAAGTTTTGTGGTGCCTTTCAGCTGCCTACCGGGGTAGTGTAAAAACTACCAACAGAACTCGTTTCTGGCACCTTCCCCGGTGGAGTTGTGCATGGGGTGTGTTTGGAACATTTTGTCACCAGCCGTGTCCAAAATTCAGCGATTCCCCATCTCAGCCCAGAAAGCAGGTAGAACAAGTTTTGTGGTGCCTTTCAGCTGCCTACCGGGGTAGTGTAAAAACTACCAACAGAACTCGTTTCTGGCACCTTCCCCGGTGGAGTTGTGCATGGGGTGTGTTTGGAACATTTTGTCACCAGCCGAGTCCAAAATTCAGCGATTCCCCATCTCAGCCCAGAAAGCAGGTAGAACAAGTTTTGTGGTGCCTTTCAGCTGCCTACCGGGGTACTGTAAAAACTACCAACAGAACTTGTTTCTGGCACCTTCCCCGGTGGAGTTGTGCATGGGGTGTGTTTGGAACATTTTGTCACCAGCCGAGTCCAAAATTCAGCGATTCCCCATCTCAGCCCAGAAAGCAGGTAGAACAAGTTTTGTGGTGCCTTTCAGCTGCCTACCGGGGTACTGTAAAAACTACCAACAGAACTCGTTTCTGGCACCTTCTCCGGTGGAGTTGTGCATGGGGTGTGTTTGGAACATTTTGTCACCAGCCGAGTCCAAAATTCAGCGATTCCCCATCTCAGCCCAGAAAGCAGGTAGAACAAGTTTTGTGGTGCCTTTCTCTTGCCTACCGGGGTAGTGTAAAAACTACCAACAGAACTCCTTTCTGGCACCTTCCCCGGTGGAGTTGTGCATGGGGTGTGTTTGGAACATTTTGTCACCAGCCGAGTCCAAAATTCAGCGATTCCCCATCTCAGCCCAGAAAGCAGGTAGAACAAGTTTTGTGGTGCCTTTCAGCTGCCTACCGGGGTAGTGTAAAAACTACCAACAGAACTCGTTTCTGGCACCTTCCCCGGTGGAGTTGTGCATGGGGTGTGTTTGGAACATTTTGTCACCAGCCGAGTCCAAAATTCAGCGATTCTCCATCTCAGCCCAGAAAGCAGGTAGAACAAGTTTTGTGGTGCCTTTCTCTTGCCTACCGGGGTAGTGTAAAAACTACCAACAGAACTCGTTTCTGGCACCTTCCCCGGTGGAGTTGTGCATGGGGTGTGTTTGGAACATTTTGTTACCAGCCGAGTCCAAAATTCAGCGATTCCCCATCTCAGCCCAGAAAGCAGGTAGAACAAGTTTTGTGGTGCCTTTCAGCTGCCTACCGGGGTAGTGTAAAAACTACCAACAGAACTCGTTTCTGGCACCTTCCCCGGTGGAGTTGTGCATGGGGTGTGTTTGGAACATTTTGTCAGCAGCCGAGTCCAAAATTCAGCGATTCCCCATCTCAGCCCAGAAAGCAGGTAGAACAAGTTTTGTGGTGCCTTTCAGCTGCCTACCGGGGTAGTGTAAAAACTACCAACAGAACTCGTTTCTGGCACCTTCCCCGGTGGAGTTGTGCATGGGGTGTGTTTGGAACATTTTGTCACCAGCCGAGTCCAAAATTCAGCGATTCTCCATCTCAAGCCCAGAAAGCAGGTAGAACAAGTTTTGTGGTGCCTTTCTCTTGCCTACCGGGGTAGTGTAAAAACTACCAACAGAACTCGTTTCTGGCACCTTCCCCGGTGGAGTTGTGCATGGGGTGTGTTTGGAACATTTTGTTACCAGCCGAGTCCAAAATTCAGCGATTCCCCATCTCAGCCCAGAAAGCAGGTAGAACAAGTTTTGTGGTGCCTTTCAGCTGCCTACCGGGGTAGTGTAAAAACTACCAACAGAACTCGTTTCTGGCACCTTCCCCGGTGGAGTTGTGCATGGGGTGTGTTTGGAACATTTTGTCAGCAGCCGAGTCCAAAATTCAGCGATTCCCCATCTCAGCCCAGAAAGCAGGTAGAACAAGTTTTGTGGTGCCTTTCAGCTGCCTACCGGGGTAGTGTAAAAACTACCAACAGAACTCGTTTCTGGCACCTTCCCCGGTGGAGTTGTGCATGGGGTGTGTTTGGAACATTTTGTCACCAGCCGAGTCCAAAACTCAGCTGTTCCCCATCTCAAGCCCAGAAAGCAGGTAGAACAAGTTTTGTGGTGCCTTTCAGCTGCCTACCGGGGTAGTGTAAAAACTACCAACAGAACTCCTTTCTGGCACCTTCCCCGGTGGAGTTGTGCATGGGGTGTGTTTGGAACATTTTGTCACCAGCCGAGTCCAAAATTCAGCGATTCCCCATCTCAGCCCAGAAGCAGGTACAACAACTTTTGTGGTGCCTTTCAGCTGCCTACCGGGGTAGTGTAAAAACTACCAACAGAACTCGTTTCTGGCACCTTCCCCGGTGGAGTTGTGCATGGGGTGTGTTTGGAACATTTTGTCACCAGCCGAGTCCAAAATTCAGCGATTCCCCATCTCAGCCCAGAAAGCAGGTAGAACAAGTTTTGTGGTGCCTTTCAGCTGCCTACCGGGGTAGTGTAAAAACTACCAACAGAACTCCTTTCTGGCACCTTCCCCGGTGGAGTTGTGCATGGGGTGTGTTTGGAACATTTTGTCACCAGCCGAGTCCAAAATTCAGCGATTCTCCATCTCAGCCCAGAAAGCAGGTAGAACAAGTTTTGTGGTGCCTTTCTCTTGCCTACCGGGGTAGTGTAAAAACTACCAACAGAACTTGTTTCTGGCACCTTCCCCGGTGGAGTTGTGCATGGGGTGTGTTTGGAACATTTTGTCACCAGCCGAGTCCAAAATTCAGCCGTTCCCCATCTCAGCCCAGAAAGCAGGTAGAACAACTTTTGTGGTGCCTTTCAGCTGCCTACCGGGGTACTGTAAAAACTACCAACAGAACTCGTTTCTGGCACCTTCTCCGGTGGAGTTGTGCATGGGGTGTGTTTGGAACATTTTGTCACCAGCCGAGTCCAAAATTCAGCGATTCCCCATCTCAGCCCAGAAAGCAGGTAGAACAAGTTTTGTGGTGCCTTTCTCTTGCCTACCGGGGTAGTGTAAAAACTACCAACAGAACTCCTTTCTGGCACCTTCCCCGGTGGAGTTGTGCATGGGGTGTGTTTGGAACATTTTGTCACCAGCCGAGTCCAAAATTCAGCGATTCCCCATCTCAGCCCAGAAAGCAGGTAGAACAAGTTTTGTGGTGCCTTTCAGCTGCCTACCGGGGTAGTGTAAAAACTACCAACAGAACTCGTTTCTGGCACCTTCCCCGGTGGAGTTGTGCATGGGGTGTGTTTGGAACATTTTGTCACCAGCCGAGTCCAAAATTCAGCGATTCTCCATCTCAGCCCAGAAAGCAGGTAGAACAAGTTTTGTGGTGCCTTTCTCTTGCCTACCGGGGTAGTGTAAAAACTACCAACAGAACTCGTTTCTGGCACCTTCCCCGGTGGAGTTGTGCATGGGGTGTGTTTGGAACATTTTGTTACCAGCCGAGTCCAAAATTCAGCGATTCCCCATCTCAGCCCAGAAAGCAGGTAGAACAAGTTTTGTGGTGCCTTTCAGCTGCCTACCGGGGTACTGTAAAAACTACCAACAGAACTCGTTTCTGGCACCTTCCCCGGTGGAGTTGTGCATGGGGTGTGTTTGGAACATTTTGTCACCAGCCGAGTCCAAAATTCAGCGATTCCCCATCTCAGCCCAGAAAGCAGGTAGAACAACTTTTGTGGTGCCTTTCAGCTGCCTACCGGGGTAGTGTAAAAACTACCAACAGAACTCGTTTCTGGCACCTTCCCCGGTGGAGTTGTGCATGGGGTGTGTTTGGAACATTTTGTCACCAGCCGAGTCCAAAATTCAGCGATTCTCCATCTCAAGCCCAGAAAGCAGGTAGAACAAGTTTTGTGGTGCCTTTCTCTTGCCTACCGGGGTAGTGTAAAAACTACCAACAGAACTCGTTTCTGGCACCTTCCCCGGTGGAGTTGTGCATGGGGTGTGTTTGGAACATTTTGTTACCAGCCGAGTCCAAAATTCAGCGATTCCCCATCTCAGCCCAGAAAGCAGGTAGAACAAGTTTTGTGGTGCCTTTCAGCTGCCTACCGGGGTAGTGTAAAAACTACCAACAGAACTCGTTTCTGGCACCTTCCCCGGTGGAGTTGTGCATGGGGTGTGTTTGGAACATTTTGTCAGCAGCCGAGTCCAAAATTCAGCGATTCCCCATCTCAGCCCAGAAAGCAGGTAGAACAAGTTTTGTGGTGCCTTTCAGCTGCCTACCGGGGTAGTGTAAAAACTACCAACAGAACTCGTTTCTGGCACCTTCCCCGGTGGAGTTGTGCATGGGGTGTGTTTGGAACATTTTGTCACCAGCCGAGTCCAAAACTCAGCTGTTCCCCATCTCAAGCCCAGAAAGCAGGTAGAACAAGTTTTGTGGTGCCTTTCAGGTGCCTACCGGGGTACTGTAAAAACTACCAACAGAACTCGTTTCTGGCACCTTCCCCGGTGGAGTTGTGCATGGGGTGTGTTTGGAACATTTTGTCACCAGCCGAGTCCAAAATTCAGCGATTCCCCATCTCAGCCCAGAAAGCAGGTAGAACAAGTTTTGTGGTGCCTTTCAGCTGCCTACCGGGGTACTGTAAAAACTACCAACAGAACTCCTTTCTGGCACCTTCCCCGGTGGAGTTGTGCATGGGGTGTGTTTGGAACATTTTGTTACCAGCCGAGTCCAAAATTCAGCCGTTCCCCATCTCAGCCCAGAAAGCAGGTAGAACAAGTTTTGTGGTGCCTTTCAGCTGCCTACCGGGGTAGTGTAAAAACTACCAACAGAACTCGTTTCTGGCACCTTTGCCGGTGGAGGTGTGCATGGGGTGTGTTTGGAACATTTTGTCACCAGCCGAGTCCAAAATTCAGCGATTCCCCATCTCAGCCCAGAAAGCAGGTAGAAAAACTTTTGTGGTGCCTTTCAGCTGCCTACCGGGGTAGTGTAAAAACTACCAACAGAACTCGTTTCTGGCACCTTCCCCGGTGGAGTTGTGCATGGGGTGTGTTTGGAACATTTTGTCACCAGCCGAGTCCAAAATTCAGCGATTCCCCATCTCAGCCCAGAAAGCAGGTAGAACAAGTTTTGTGGTGCCTTTCAGCTGCCTACCGGGGTAGTGTAAAAACTACCAACAGAACTCGTTTCTGGCACCTTCCCCGGTGGAGTTGTGCATGGGGTGTGTTTGGAACATTTTGTCACCAGCCGAGTCCAAAATTCAGCGATTCCCCATCTCAGCCCAGAAAGCAGGTAGAACAAGTTTTGTGGTGCCTTTCTCTTGCCTACCGGGGTAGTGTAAAAACTACCAACAGAACTCCTTTCTGGCACCTTCCCCGGTGGAGTTGTGCATGGGGTGTGTTTGGAACATTTTGTCACCAGCCGAGTCCAAAATTCAGCGATTCCCCATCTCAGCCCAGAAAGCAGGTAGAACAAGTTTTGTGGTGCCTTTCAGCTGCCTACCGGGGTAGTGTAAAAACTACCAACAGAACTCGTTTCTGGCACCTTCCCCGGTGGAGTTGTGCATGGGGTGTGTTTGGAACATTTTGTCACCAGCCGAGTCCAAAATTCAGCGATTCTCCATCTCAGCCCAGAAAGCAGGTAGAACAAGTTTTGTGGTGTCTTTCTCTTGCCTACCGGGGTAGTGTAAAAACTACCAACAGAACTCGTTTCTGGCACCTTCCCCGGTGGAGTTGTGCATGGGGTGTGTTTGGAACATTTTGTTACCAGCCGAGTCCAAAATTCAGCGATTCCCCATCTCAGCCCAGAAAGCAGGTAGAACAAGTTTTGTGGTGCCTTTCAGCTGCCTACCGGGGTAGTGTAAAAACTACCAACAGAACTCGTTTCTGGCACCTTCCCCGGTGGAGTTGTGCATGGGGTGTGTTTGGAACATTTTGTCAGCAGCCGAGTCCAAAATTCAGCGATTCCCCATCTCAGCCCAGAAAGCAGGTAGAACAAGTTTTGTGGTGCCTTTCAGCTGCCTACCGGGGTAGTGTAAAAACCACCAACAGAACTCGTTTCTGGCACCTTCCCCGGTGGAGTTGTGCATGGGGTGTGTTTGGAACATTTTGTCACCAGCCGAGTCCAAAATTCAGCGATTCTCCATCTCAAGCCCAGAAAGCAGGTAGAACAAGTTTTGTGGTGCCTTTCTCTTGCCTACCGGGGTAGTGTAAAAACTACCAACAGAACTCGTTTCTGGCACCTTCCCCGGTGGAGTTGTGCATGGGGTGTGTTTGGAACATTTTGTTACCAGCCGAGTCCAAAATTCAGCGATTCCCCATCTCAGCCCAGAAAGCAGGTAGAACAACTTTTGTGGTGCCTTTCAGGTGCCTACCGGGGTAGTGTAAAAACTACCAACAGAACTCGTTTCTGGCACCTTCCCCGGTGGAGTTGTGCATGGGGTGTGTTTGGAACATTTTGTCACCAGCCGAGTCCAAAATTCAGCCGTTCCCCATCTCTAGGCCAGAAAGCAGGTACAACAAGTTTTGTGGTGCCTTTCTCTTGCCTACCGGTGTAGTGTAAAAACTACCAACAGAACTCGTTTCTGGCACCTTCCCCGGTGGAGTTGTGCATGGGGTGTGTTTGGAACATTTTGTCACCAGCCGAGTCCAAAACTCAGCTGTTCCCCATCTCAAGCCCAGAAAGCAGGTAGAACAAGTTTTGTGGTGCCTTTCAGGTGCCTACCGGGGTACTGTAAAAACTACCAACAGAACTCGTTTCTGGCACCTTCCCCGGTGGAGTTGTGCATGGGGTGTGTTTGGAACATTTTGTCACCAGCCGAGTCCAAAATTCAGCGATTCCCCATCTCAGCCCAGAAAGCAGGTAGAACAAGTTTTGTGGTGCCTTTCAGCTGCCTACCGGGGTAGTGTAAAAACTACCAACAGAACTCGTTTCTGGCACCTTCCCCGGTGGAGTTGTGCATGGGGTGTGTTTGGAACATTTTGTTACCAGCCGAGTCCAAAATTCAGCCGTTCCCCATCTCAGCCCAGAAAGCAGGTAGAACAAGTTTTGTGGTGCCTTTCAGCTGCCTACCGGGGTAGTGTAAAAACTACCAACAGAACTCGTTTCTGGCACCTTTGCCGGTGGAGGTGTGCATGGGGTGTGTTTGGAACATTTTGTCACCAGCCGAGTCCAAAATTCAGCGATTCCCCATCTCAGCCCAGAAAGCAGGTAGAAAAACTTTTGTGGTGCCTTTCAGCTGCCTACCGGGGTAGTGTAAAAACTACCAACAGAACTCCTTTCTGGCACCTTCCCCGGTGGAGTTGTGCATGGGGTGTGTTTGGAACATTTTGTCACCAGCCGAGTCCAAAATTCAGCGATTCCCCATCTCAGCCCAGAAAGCAGGTAGAACAAGTTTTGTGGTGCCTTTCAGCTGCCTACCGGGGTAGTGTAAAAACTACCAACAGAACTCGTTTCTGGCACCTTCCCCGGTGGAGTTGTGCATGGGGTGTGTTTGGAACATTTTGTCACCAGCCGAGTCCAAAATTCAGCGATTCCCCATCTCAGCCCAGAAAGCAGGTAGAACAAGTTTTGTGGTGCCTTTCAGCTGCCTACCGGGGTAGTGTAAAAACTACCAACAGAACTCGTTTCTGGCACCTTCCCCGGTGGAGTTGTGCATGGGGTGTGTTTGGAACATTTTGTTACCAGCCGAGTCCAAAATTCAGCCGTTCCCCATCTCAGCCCAGAAAGCAGGTAGAACAAGTTTTGTGGTGCCTTTCAGCTGCCTACCGGGGTAGTGTAAAAACTACCAACAGAACTCGTTTCTGGCACCTTCCCCGGTGGAGTTGTGCATGGGGCGTGTTTGGAACATTTTGTTACCAGCCGAGTCCAAAATTCAGCCGTTCCCCATCTCAGCCCAGAAAGCAGGTAGAACAAGTTTTGTGGTGCCTTTCAGCTGCCTACCGGGGTAGTGTAAAAACTACCAACAGAACTCGTTTCTGGCACCTTCCCCGGTGGAGTTGTGCATGGGGTGTGTTTGGAACATTTTGTTACCAGCCGAGTCCAAAATTCAGCCGTTCCCCATCTCAGCCCAGAAAGCAGGTAGAACAAGTTTTGTGGTGCCTTTCAGCTGCCTACCGGGGTAGTGTAAAAACTACCAACAGAACTCGTTTCTGGCACCTTCCCCGGTGGAGTTGTGCATGGGGCGTGTTTGGAACATTTTGTTACCAGCCGAGTCCAAAATTCAGCCGTTCCCCATCTCAGCCCAGAAAGCAGGTAGAACAAGTTTTGTGGTGCCTTTCAGCTGCCTACCGGGGTAGTGTAAAAACTACCAACAGAACTCGTTTCTGGCACCTTCCCCGGTGGAGTTGTGCATGGGGTGTGTTTGGAACATTTTGTCACCAGCCGAGTCCAAAATTCAGCGATTCCCCATCTCAGCCCAGAAAGCAGGTAGAACAAGTTTTGTGGTGCCTTTCAGCTGCCTACCGGGGTACTGTAAAAACTACCAACAGAACTCGTTTCTGGCACCTTCCCCAGTGGAGTTGTGCATGGGGTGTGTTTGGAACATTTTGTCACCAGCCGAGTCCAAAATTCAGCTATTCCCCATCTCAGCCCAGAAAGCAGGTACAAAAAGTTTTGTGGTGCCTTTCAGCTGCCTACCGGGGTAGTGTAAAAACTACCAACAGAACCGTTTCTGGCACCTTCCCCGGTGGAGTTGTGCATGGGGTGTGTTTGGAACATTTTGTCAGCAGCCGAGTCCAAAATTCAGCGATTCCCCATCTCAGCCCAGAAAGCAGGTAGAACAAGTTTTGTGGTGCCTTTCAGCTGCCTACCGGGGTAGTGTAAAAACTACCAACAGAACTCGTTTCTGGCACCTTCCCCGGTGGAGTTGTGCATGGGGTGTGTTTGGAACATTTTGTCACCAGCCGAGTCCAAAATTCAGCGATTCCCCATCTCAGCCCAGAAAGCAGGTAGAACAAGTTTTGTGGTGCCTTTCAGCTGCCTACCGGGGTACTGTAAAAACTACCAACAGAACTCGTTTCTGGCACCTTCTCCGGTGGAGTTGTGCATGGGGTGTGTTTGGAACATTTTGTCAGCAGCCGAGTCCAAAATTCAGCTGATCCCCATCTCAGCCCAGAAAGCAGGTAGAACAACTTTTGTGGTGCCTTTCTCTTGCCTACCGGGGTAGTGTAAAAACTACCAACAGAACTCCTTTCTGGCACCTTTGCCGGTGGAGGTGTGCATGGGGTGTGTTTGGAACATTTTGTCACCAGCCGAGTCCAAAATTCAGCGATTCCCCATCTCAGCCCAGAAAGCAGGTAGAACAAGTTTTGTGGTGCCTTTCAGCTGCCTACCGGGGTAGTGTAAAAACTACCAACAGAACTCGTTTCTGGCACCTTCCCCGGTGGAGTTGTGCATGGGGTGTGTTTGGAACATTTTGTCACCAGCCGAGTCCAAAATTCAGCGATTCTCCATCTCAGCCAAGAAAGCAGGTAGAACAAGTTTTGTGGTGCCTTTCTCTTGCCTACCGGGGTAGTGTAAAAACTACCAACAGAACTCGTTTCTGGCACCTTCCCCGGTGGAGTTGTGCATGGGGTGTGTTTGGAACATTTTGTCACCAGCCGTGTCCAAAATTCAGCGATTCCCCATCTCAGCCCAGAAAGCAGGTAGAACAAGTTTTGTGGTGCCTTTCAGCTGCCTACCGGGGTAGTGTAAAAACTACCAACAGAACTCGTTTCTGGCACCTTCCCTGGTGGAGTTGTGCATGGGGTGTGTTTGGAACATTTTGTCACCAGCCGAGTCCAAAATTCAGCGATTCCCCATCTCAGCCCAGAAAGCAGGTACAAAAAGTTTTGTGGTGCCTTTCAGCTGCCTACCGGGGTAGTGTAAAAACTACCAACAGAACTCGTTTCTGGCACCTTTGCCGGTGGAGTTGTGCATGGGGTGTGTTTGCAACATTTTGTCACCAGCCGAGTCCAAAATTCAGCGATTCCCTATCTCAGCCCAGAAAGCAGGTAGAACAAGTTTTGTGGTGCCTTTCAGCTGCCTACCGGGGTAGTGTAAAAACTACCAACAGAACTCCTTTCTGGCACCTTCCCCGGTGGAGTTGTGCATGGGGTGTGTTTGGAACATTTTGTCAGCAGCCGAGTCCAAAATTCAGCGATTCCCCATCTCAGCCCAGAAAGCAGGTAGAACAAGTTTTGTGGTGCCTTTCAGCTGCCTACCGGGGTAGTATAAAAACTACCAACAGAACTCGTTTCTGGCACCTTCCCCGGTGGAGTTGTGCATGGGGTGTGTTTGGAACATTTTGTCACCAGCCGAGTCCAAAATTCAGCCGTTCCCCATCTCAGCCCAGAAAGCAGGTAGAACAAGTTTTGTGGTGCCTTTCAGCTGCCTACCGGGGTACTGTAAAAACTACCAACAGAACTCGTTTCTGGCACCTTCCCCGGTGGAGTTTTGCATGGGGTGTGTTTGGAACATTTTGTCACCAGCCGAGTCCAAAATTCAGCGATTCCCCATCTCAGCCCAGAAAGCAGGTAGAACAAGTTTTGTGGTGCCTTTCAGCTGCCTACCGGGGTACTGTAAAAACTACCAACAGAACTCGTTTCTGGCACCTTCCCCGGTGGAGTTGTGCATGGGGTGTGTTTGGAACATTTTGTCACCAGCCGAGTCCAAAATTCAGCGATTCCCCATCTCAGCCCAGAAAGCAGGTAGAACAAGTTTTGTGGTGCCTTTCAGCTGCCTACCGGGGTAGTGTAAAAACTACCAACAGAACTCGTTTCTGGCACCTTCCCTGGTGGAGTTGTGCATGGGGTGTGTTTGGAACATTTTGTCACCAGCCGAGTCCAAAATTCAGCCGTTCCCCATCTCAGCCCAGAAAGCAGGTAGAACAAGTTTTGTGGTGCCTTTCAGCTGCCTACCGGGGTAGTGTAAAAACTACCAACAGAACTCGTTTCTGGCACCTTCCCCGGTGGAGTTGTGCATGGGGTGTGTTTGGAACATTTTGTCACCAGCCGAGTCCAAAATTCAGCGATTCCCCATCTCAGCCCAGAAAGCAGGTAGAACAAGTTTTGTGGTGCCTTTCAGCTGCCTACCGGGGTAGTGTAAAAACTACCAACAGAACTCGTTTCTGGCACCTTCCCCGGTGGAGTTGTGCATGGGGTGTGTTTGGAACATTTTGTCACCAGCCGAGTCCAAAATTCAGCGATTCCCCATCTCAGCCCAGAAAGCAGGTAGAACAAGTTTTGTGGTGCCTTTCAGCTGCCTACCGGGGTAGTGTAAAAACTACCAACAGAACTCGTTTCTGGAACCTTCTCCGGTGGAGTTGTGCATGGGGTGTGTTTGGAACATTTTGTCACCAGCCGAGTCCAAAATTCAGCCGTTCCCCATCTCAGCCCAGAAAGCAGGTAGAACAAGTTTTGTGGTGCCTTTCAGCTGCCTACCGGGGTAGTGTAAAAACTACCAACAGAACTCGTTTCTGGCACCTTCCCCGGTGGAGTTGTGCATGGGGTGTGTTTGGAACATTTTGTCAGCAGCCGAGTCCAAAATTCAGCGATTCTCCATCTCAGCCCAGAAAGCAGGTAGAACAAGTTTTGTGGTGCCTTTCAGCTGCCTACCGGGGTAGTGTAAAAACTACCAACAGAACTCGTTTCTGGCACCTTCCCCAGTGGAGTTGTGCATGGGGTGTGTTTGGAACATTTTGTCACCAGCCGAGTCCAAAATTCAGCTATTCCTCATCTCAGCCCAGAAAGCAGGTACAAAAAGTTTTGTGGTGCCTTTCAGCTGCCTACCGGGGTAGTGTAAAAACTACCAACAGAACTCGTTTCTGGCACCTTCCCCGGTGGAGTTGTGCATGGGGCGTGTTTGGAACATTTTGTTACCAGCCGAGTCCAAAATTCAGCCGTTCCCCATCTCAGCCCAGAAAGCAGGTAGAACAAGTTTTGTGGTGCCTTTCAGCTGCCTACCGGGGTAGTGTAAAAACTACCAACAGAACTCGTTTCTGGCACCTTCCCCGGTGGAGTTGTGCATGGGGTGTGTTTGGAACATTTTGTCACCAGCCGAGTCCAAAATTCAGCGATTCCCCATCTCAGCCCAGAAAGCAGGTAGAACAAGTTTTGTGGTGCCTTTCAGCTGCCTACCGGGGTAGTGTAAAAACTACCAACAGAACTCGTTTCTGGCACCTTCCCCAGTGGAGTTGTGCATGGGGTGTGTTTGGAACATTTTGTCACCAGCCGAGTCCAAAATTCAGCTATTCCCCATCTCAGCCCAGAAAGCAGGTACAAAAAGTTTTGTGGTGCCTTTCAGCTGCCTACCGGGGTAGTGTAAAAACTACCAACAGAACCGTTTCTGGCACCTTCCCCGGTGGAGTTGTGCATGGGGTGTGTTTGGAACATTTTGTCACCAGCCGAGTCCAAAATTCAGCGATTCCCCATCTCAGCCCAGAAAGCAGGTAGAACAAGTTTTGTGGTGCCTTTCAGCTGCCTACCGGGGTAGTGTAAAAACTACCAACAGAACTCGTTTCTGGCACCTTCCCCGGTGGAGTTGTGCATGGGGTGTGTTTGGAACATTTTGTCACCAGCCGAGTCCAAAATTCAGCGATTCCCCATCTCAGCCCAGAAAGCAGGTAGAACAAGTTTTGTGGTGCCTTTCAGCTGCCTACCGGGGTACTGTAAAAACTACCAACAGAACTCGTTTCTGGCACCTTCTCCGGTGGAGTTGTGCATGGGGTGTGTTTGGAACATTTTGTCAGCAGCCGAGTCCAAAATTCAGCTGATCCCCATCTCAGCCCAGAAAGCAGGTAGAACAACTTTTGTGGTGCCTTTCTCTTGCCTACCGGGGTAGTGTAAAAACTACCAACAGAACTCGTTTCTGGCACCTTCCCCGGTGGAGTTGTGCATGGGGTGTGTTTGGAACATTTTGTCACCAGCCGTGTCCAAAATTCAGCGATTCCCCATCTCAGCCCAGAAAGCAGGTAGAAAAACTTTTGTGGTGCCTTTCAGCTGCCTACCGGGGTAGTGTAAAAACTACCAACAGAACTCGTTTCTGGCACCTTCCCCGGTGGAGTTGTGCATGGGGTGTGTTTGGAACATTTTGTCACCAGCCGAGTCCAAAATTCAGCCGTTCCCCATCTCAGCCCAGAAAGCAGGTAGAACAACTTTTGTGGTGCCTTTCAGCTGCCTACCGGGGTAGTGTAAAAACTACCAACAGAACTCGTTTCTGGCACCTTCCCCGGTGGAGTTGTGCATGGGGTGTGTTTGGAACATTTTGTCACCAGCCGAGTCCAAAATTCAGCTGATCCCCATCTCAGCCCAGAAAGCAGGTAGAACAAGTTTTGTGGTGCCTTTCAGCTGCCTACCGGGGTAGTGTAAAAACTACCAACAGAACTCGTTTCTGGCACCTTCCCCGGTGGAGTTGTGCATGGGGTGTGTTTGGAACATTTTGTCACCAGCCGAGTCCAAAATTCAGCTGATCCCCATCTCAGCCCAGAAAGCAGGTAGAACAAGTTTTGTGGTGCCTTTCTCTTGCCTACCGGGGTAGTGTAAAAACTACCAACAGAACTCCTTTCTGGCACCTTTGCCGGTGGAGGTGTGCATGGGGTGTGTTTGGAACATTTTGTCACCAGCCGAGTCCAAAATTCAGCGATTCCCCATCTCAGCCCAGAAAGCAGGTAGAACAAGTTTTGTGGTGCCTTTCAGCTGCCTACCGGGGTAGTGTAAAAACTACCAACAGAACTCGTTTCTGGCACCTTCCCCGGTGGAGTTGTGCATGGGGTGTGTTTGGAACATTTTGTCACCAGCCGAGTCCAAAATTCAGCGATTCTCCATCTCAGCCCAGAAAGCAGGTAGAACAAGTTTTGTGGTGCCTTTCTCTTGCCTACCGGGGTAGTGTAAAAACTACCAACAGAACTCGTTTCTGGCACCTTCCCCGGTGGAGTTGTGCATGGGGTGTGTTTGGAACATTTTGTCAGCAGCCGAGTCCAAAATTCAGCGATTCCCCATCTCAGCCCAGAAAGCAGGTAGAACAAGTTTTGTGGTGCCTTTCAGCTGCCTACCGGGGTAGTGTAAAAACTACCAACAGAACTCGTTTCTGGCACCTTCCCCGGTGGAGTTGTGCATGGGGTGTGTTTGGAACATTTTGTCAGCAGCCGAGTCCAAAATTCAGCGATTCCCCATCTCAGCCCAGAAAGCAGGTACAAAAAGTTTTGTGGTGCCTTTCAGCTGCCTACCGGGGTAGTGTAAAAACTACCAACAGAACTCGTTTCTGGCACCTTCCCCGGTGGAGTTGTGCATGGGGTGTGTTTGGAACATTTTGTCACCAGCCGAGTCCAAAATTCAGCGATTCCCCATCTCAGCCCAGAAAGCAGGTAGAACAAGTTTTGTGGTGCCTTTCAGCTGCCTACCGGGGTAGTGTAAAAACTACCAACAGAACTCGTTTCTGGCACCTTCCCCGGTGGAGTTGTGCATGGGGTGTGTTTGGAACATTTTGTCACCAGCCGAGTCCAAAATTCAGCGATTCCCCATCTCAGCCCAGAAAGCAGGTAGAACAAGTTTTGTGGTGCCTTTCAGCTGCCTACCGGGGTAGTGTAAAAACTACCAACAGAACTCGTTTCTGGCACCTTCCCCGGTGGAGTTGTGCATGGGGTGTGTTTGGAACATTTTGTCACCAGCCGAGTCCAAAATTCAGCCGTTCCCCATCTCAGCCCAGAAAGCAGGTAGAACAAGTTTTGTGGTGCCTTTCAGCTGCCTACCGGGGTACTGTAAAAACTACCAACAGAACTCGTTTCTGGCACCTTCCCCGGTGGAGTTTTGCATGGGGTGTGTTTGGAACATTTTGTCACCAGCCGAGTCCAAAATTCAGCGATTCCCCATCTCAGCCCAGAAAGCAGGTAGAACAAGTTTTGTGGTGCCTTTCAGCTGCCTACCGGGGTAGTGTAAAAACTACCAACAGAACTCGTTTCTGGCACCTTCCCCGGTGGAGTTGTGCATGGGGTGTGTTTGGAACATTTTGTCACCAGCCGAGTCCAAAATTCAGCGATTCCCCATCTCAGCCCAGAAAGCAGGTACAAAAAGTTTTGTGGTGCCTTTCAGCTGCCTACCGGGGTAGTGTAAAAACTACCAACAGAACTCGTTTCTGGCACCTTCCCTGGTGGAGTTGTGCATGGGGTGTGTTTGGAACATTTTGTCACCAGCCGAGTCCAAAATTCAGCGATTCCCCATCTCAGCCCAGAAAGCAGGTAGAACAAGTTTTGTGGTGCCTTTCTCTTGCCTACCGGGGTACTGTAAAAACTACCAACAGAACTCGTTTCTGGCACCTTCCCCGGTGGAGTTGTGCATGGGGTGTGTTTGGAACATTTTGTCAGCAGCCGAGTCCAAAATTCAGCGATTCCCCATCTCAGCCCAGAAAGCAGGTAGAACAAGTTTTGTGGTGCCTTTCAGCTGCCTACCGGGGTAGTGTAAAAACTACCAACAGAACTCGTTTCTGGCACCTTCCCCGGTGGAGTTGTGCATGGGGTGTGTTTGGAACATTTTGTCACCAGCCGAGTCCAAAATTCAGCGATTCCCCATCTCAGCCCAGAAAGCAGGTAGAACAAGTTTTGTGGTGCCTTTCAGCTGCCTACCGGGGTAGTGTAAAAACTACCAACAGAACTCGTTTCTGGCACCTTCTCCGGTGGAGTTGTGCATGGGGTGTGTTTGGAACATTTTGTCACCAGCCGAGTCCAAAATTCAGCCGTTCCCCATCTCAGCCCAGAAAGCAGGTAGAACAAGTTTTGTGGTGCCTTTCAGCTGCCTACCGGGGTAGTGTAAAAACTACCAACAGAACTCGTTTCTGGCACCTTCCCCGGTGGAGTTGTGCATGGGGTGTGTTTGGAACATTTTGTCAGCAGCCGAGTCCAAAATTCAGCGATTCTCCATCTCAGCCCAGAAAGCAGGTAGAACAAGTTTTGTGGTGCCTTTCAGCTGCCTACCGGGGTAGTGTAAAAACTACCAACAGAACTCCTTTCTGGCACCTTTGCCGGTGGAGGTGTGCATGGGGTGTGTTTGGAACATTTTGTCACCAGCCGAGTCCAAAATTCAGCGATTCTCCATCTCAGCCCAGAAAGCAGGTAGAACAAGTTTTGTGGTGCCTTTCAGCTGCCTACCGGGGTAGTGTAAAAACTACCAACAGAACTCGTTTCTGGCACCTTCCCCGGTGGAGTTGTGCATGGGGTGTGTTTGGAACATTTTGTCACCAGCCGAGTCCAAAATTCAGCGATTCTCCATCTCAGCCCAGAAAGCAGGTAGAACAAGTTTTGTGGTGCCTTTCTCTTGCCTACCGGGGTACTGTAAAAACTACCAACAGAACTCGTTTCTGGCACCTTCCCCGGTGGAGTTGTGCATGGGGTGTGTTTGGAACATTTTGTCACCAGCCGAGTCCAAAACTCAGCTGTTCACAGACTCTAGCCCAGAAAGCAGGAAGAACAGCTTTTGTGGTGCCTTTCAGCTGCCTACCAAGGTAGTGTAAAAACTACCAGGAGAACTCCTGTCTGGCACCTTCCCCGGTGGAGGTGTGCATGGGGTGTGTTTGGAACATTTTGTCACCAGCCGACTCCAAAATTCAGCGGTTCCCCATCTCAGCCCAGAAAGCAGGTAGAACAACTTTTGTGGTGCCTTTCAGCTGCCTACCAAGGTAGTGTAAAAACTACTAAGAGATCTCCTGTCTGGCACCTTCCCTGGTGGAGTTGTGCATGGGGCGTGTTTGGAACATTTTTTTACCAGCCGAGTCCAAAATTCAGCCGTTCCCCATCTCAGCCCAGAAAGCAGGTAGAACAAGTTTTGTGGTGCCTTTCAGCTGCCTACCGGGGTAGTGTAAAAACTACCAACAGAACTCGTTTCTGGCACCTTCCCCGGTGGAGTTGTGCATGGGGTGTGTTTGGAACATTTTGTCACCAGCCGTGTCCAAAATTCAGCGATTCCCCATCTCAGCCCAGAAAGCAGGTAGAAAAACTTTTGTGGTGCCTTTCAGCTGCCTACCGGGGTAGTGTAAAAACTACCAACAGAACTCGTTTCTGGCACCTTCCCCGGTGGAGTTGTGCATGGGGTGTGTTTGGAACATTTTGTCACCAGCCGAGTCCAAAATTCAGCGATTCCCATCTCAGCCCAGAAAGCAGGTAGAACAAGTTTTGTGGTGCCTTTCAGCTGCCTACCGGGGTAGTGTAAAAACTACCAACAGAACTCGTTTCTGGCACCTTCCCCAGTGGAGTTGTGCATGGGGTGTGTTTGGAACATTTTGTCACCAGCCGAGTCCAAAATTCAGCTATTCCCCATCTCAGCCCAGAAAGCAGGTACAAAAAGTTTTGTGGTGCCTTTCAGCTGCCTACCGGGGTAGTGTAAAAACTACCAACAGAACTCGTTTCTGGCACCTTCCCCGGTGGAGTTGTGCATGGGGTGTGTTTGGAACATTTTGTCAGCAGCCGAGTCCAAAATTCAGCGATTCCCCATCTCAGCCCAGAAAGCAGGTAGAACAAGTTTTGTGGTGCCTTTCAGCTGCCTACCGGGGTAGTGTAAAAACTACCAACAGAACTCGTTTCTGGCACCTTCCCCGGTGGAGTTGTGCATGGGGTGTGTTTGGAACATTTTGTCAGCAGCCGAGTCCAAAATTCAGCGATTCCCCATCTCAGCCCAGAAAGCAGGTAGAACAAGTTTTGTGGTGCCTTTCAGCTGCCTACCGGGGTACTGTAAAAACTACCAACAGAACTCGTTTCTGGCACCTTTGCCGGTGGAGGTGTGCATGGGGTGTGTTTGGAACATTTTGTCACCAGCCGAGTCCAAAATTCAGCTGATCCCCATCTCAGCCCAGAAAGCAGGTAGAACAACTTTTGTGGTGCCTTTCTCTTGCCTACCGGGGTAGTGTAAAAACTACCAACAGAACTCGTTTCTGGCACCTTCCCCGGTGGAGTTGTGCATGGGGTGTGTTTGGAACATTTTGTCACCAGCCGTGTCCAAAATTCAGCGATTCCCCATCTCAGCCCAGAAAGCAGGTAGAAAAACTTTTGTGGTGCCTTTCAGCTGCCTACCGGGGTAGTGTAAAAACTACCAACAGAACTCGTTTCTGGCACCTTCCCCGGTGGAGTTGTGCATGGGGTGTGTTTGGAACATTTTGTCACCAGCCGAGTCCAAAATTCAGCCGTTCCCCATCTCAGCCCAGAAAGCAGGTAGAACAAGTTTTGTGGTGCCTTTCAGCTGCCTACCGGGGTAGTGTAAAAACTACCAACAGAACTCGTTTCTGGCACCTTCCCCGGTGGAGTTGTGCATGGGGTGTGTTTGGAACATTTTGTCACCAGCCGAGTCCAAAATTCAGCTGATCCCCATCTCAGCCCAGAAAGCAGGTAGAACAAGTTTTGTGGTGCCTTTCAGCTGCCTACCGGGGTAGTGTAAAAACTACCAACAGAACTCGTTTCTGGCACCTTCCCCGGTGGAGTTGTGCATGGGGTGTGTTTGGAACATTTTGTCACCAGCCGAGTCCAAAATTCAGCTGATCCCCATCTCAGCCCAGAAAGCAGGTAGAACAAGTTTTGTGGTGCCTTTCTCTTGCCTACCGGGGTAGTGTAAAAACTACCAACAGAACTCGTTTCTGGCACCTTTGCCGGTGGAGGTGTGCATGGGGTGTGTTTGGAACATTTTGTCACCAGCCGAGTCCAAAATTCAGCGATTCCCCATCTCAGCCCAGAAAGCAGGTAGAACAAGTTTTGTGGTGCCTTTCAGCTGCCTACCGGGGTACTGTAAAAACTACCAACAGACTCGTTTCTGGCACCTTCCCCGGTGGAGTTGTGCATGGGGTGTGTTTGGAACATTTTGTCACCAGCCGAGTCCAAAATTCAGCGATTCTCCATCTCAGCCCAGAAAGCAGGTAGAACAAGTTTTGTGGTGCCTTTCTCTTGCCTACCGGGCTAGTGTAAAAACTACCAACAGAACTCGTTTCTGGCACCTTCCCCTGTGGAGTTGTGCATGGGGTGTGTTTGGAACATTTTGTCACCAGCCGAGTCCAAAATTCAGCTGATCCCCATCTCAGCCCAGAAAGCAGGTAGAACAAGTTTTGTGGTGCCTTTCAGCTGCCTACCGGGGTAGTGTAAAAACTACCAACAGAACTCGTTTCTGGCACCTTCCCCGGTGGAGTTGTGCATGGGGTGTGTTTGGAACATTTTGTCACCAGCCGAGTCCAAAATTCAGCGATTCCCCATCTCAGCCCAGAAGCAGGTACAACAACTTTTGTGGTGCCTTTCAGCTGCCTACCGGGGTAGTGTAAAAACTACCAACAGAACTCGTTTCTGGCACCTTCCCCGGTGGAGTTGTGCATGGGGTGTGTTTGGAACATTTTGTCACCAGCCGAGTCCAAAATTCAGCGATTCCCCATCTCAGCCCAGAAAGCAGGTAGAACAAGTTTTGTGGTGCCTTTCAGCTGCCTACCGGGGTAGTGTAAAAACTACCAACAGAACTCCTTTCTGGCACCTTCCCCGGTGGAGTTGTGCATGGGGTGTGTTTGGAACATTTTGTCACCAGCCGAGTCCAAAATTCAGCGATTCTCCATCTCAGCCCAGAAAGCAGGTAGAACAAGTTTTGTGGTGCCTTTCTCTTGCCTACCGGGGTAGTGTAAAAACTACCAACAGAACTCGTTTCTGGCACCTTCCCCGGTGGAGTTGTGCATGGGGTGTGTTTGGAACATTTTGTCACCAGCCGAGTCCAAAATTCAGCGATTCCCCATCTCAGCCCAGAAAGCAGGTACAAAAAGTTTTGTGGTGCCTTTCAGCTGCCTACCGGGGTAGTGTAAAAACTACCAACAGAACTCGTTTCTGGCACCTTCCCCAGTGGAGTTGTGCATGGGGTGTGTTTGGAACATTTTGTCACCAGCCGAGTCCAAAATTCAGCCGTTCCCCATCTCAGCCCAGAAAGCAGGTAGAACAAGTTTTGTGGTGCCTTTCAGCTGCCTACCGGGGTAGTGTAAAAACTACCAACAGAACTCGTTTCTGGCACCTTCCCCGGTGGAGTTGTGCATGGGGTGTGTTTGGAACATTTTGTCAGCAGCCGAGTCCAAAATTCAGCGATTCCCCATCTCAGCCCAGAAAGCAGGTAGAACAAGTTTTGTGGTGCCTTTCAGCTGCCTACCGGGGTAGTGTAAAAACTACCAACAGAACTCGTTTCTGGCACCTTCCCCGGTGGAGTTGTGCATGGGGTGTGTTTGGAACATTTTGTCACCAGCCGAGTCCAAAATTCAGCGATTCCCCATCTCAGCCCAGAAAGCAGGTAGAACAAGTTTTGTGGTGCCTTTCAGCTGCCTACCGGGGTAGTGTAAAAACTACCAACAGAACTCGTTTCTGGCACCTTCCCCGGTGGAGTTGTGCATGGGGTGTGTTTGGAACATTTTGTCACCAGCCGAGTCCAAAATTCAGCGATTCCCCATCTCAGCCCAGAAAGCAGGTAGAACAAGTTTTGTGGTGCCTTTCAGCTGCCTACCGGGGTAGTGTAAAAACTACCAACAGAACTCGTTTCTGGCACCTTCCCCGGTGGAGTTGTGCATGGGGTGTGTTTGGAACATTTTGTCACCAGCCGAGTCCAAAATTCAGCCGTTCCCCATCTCAGCCCAGAAAGCAGGAAGAACAGCTTTTGTGGTGCCTTTCAGCTGCCTACCAAGGTAGTGTAAAAACTACCAGGAGAACTTTTGTCTGGCACCTTCCCCGGTGGAGTTGTGCATGGGGTGTGTTTGGAACATTTTGTCACCAGCCGAGTCCAAAATTCAGCCGTTCCCCATCTCAGCCCAGAAAGCAGGTAGAACAAGTTTTGTGGTGCCTTTCAGCTGCCTACCAAGGTAGTGTAAAAACTACTAAGAGATCTCCTGTCTGGCACCTTCCCTGGTGGAGTTGTGCATGGGGTGTGTTTGGAACATTTTGTCACCAGCCGAGTCCAAAATTCAGCGTTTCCCCATCTCAGCCCAGAAAGCAGGTAGAACAACTTTTGTGGTGCCTTTCAGCTGCCTACCGGTGTAGTGTAAAAACTACCAACAGAACTCATTTCTGGCACCTTCCCCGGTGGAGTTGTGCATGGGGTGTGTTTGGAACATTTTGTCACCAGCCGAGTCCAAAATTCAGCGATTCCCCATCTCAGCCCAGAAAGCAGGTAGAACAAGTTTTGTGGTGCCTTTCAGCTGCCTACCGGGGGTAGTGTAAAAACTACCAACAGAACTCGTTTCTGGCACCTTCCCCGGTGGAGTTGTGCATGGGGTGTGTTTGGAACATTTTGTCACCAGCCGAGTCCAAAATTCAGCGATTCTCCATCTCAGCCCAGAAAGCAGGTAGAACAAGTTTTGTGGTGCCTTTCAGCTGCCTACCGGGGTAGTGTAAAAACTACCAACAGAACTCGTTTCTGGCACCTTTGCCGGTGGAGGTGTGCATGGGGTGTGTTTGGAACATTTTGTCACCAGCCGAGTCCAAAATTCAGCGATTCCCCATCTCAGCCCAGAAAGCAGGTACAACAACTTTTGTGGTGCCTTTCAGGTGCCTACCGGGGTAGTGTAAAAACTACCAACAGAACTCGTTTCTGGCACCTTCCCCGGTGGAGTTGTGCATGGGGTGTGTTTGGAACATTTTGTCACCAGCCGAGTCCAAAATTCAGCCGTTCCCCATCTCTAGGCCAGAAAGCAGGTACAACAAGTTTTGTGGTGCCTTTCTCTTGCCTACCGGTGTAGTGTAAAAACTACCAACAGAACTCGTTTCTGGCACCTTCCCCGGTGGAATTGTGCATGGGGTGTGTTTGGAACATTTTGTCACCAGCCGAGTCCAAAATTCAGCGATTCCCCATCTCAGCCCAGAAAGCAGGTAGAACAAGTTTTGTGGTGCCTTTCAGCTGCCTACCGGGGTAGTGTAAAAACTACCAACAGAACTCGTTTCTGGCACCTTCCCCGGTGGAGTTGTGCATGGGGTGTGTTTGGAACATTTTGTCAGCAGCCGAGTCCAAAATTCAGCGATTCCCCATCTCAGCCCAGAAAGCAGGTAGAACAACTTTTGTGGTGCCTTTCAGCTGCCTACCGGGGGTAGTGTAAAAACTACCAACAGAACTCGTTTCTGGCACCTTCCCCGGTGGAGTTGTGCATGGGGTGTGTTTGGAACATTTTGTCACCAGCCCGAGTCCAAAATTCAGCGATTCCCCATCTCAGCCCAGAAAGCAGGTAGAACAACTTTTGTGGTGCCTTTCAGCTGCCTACCGGGGTAGTGTAAAAACTACCAACAGAACTCGTTTCTGGCACCTTCCCCGGTGGAGTTGTGCATGGGGTGTGTTTGGAACATTTTGTCACCAGCCGAGTCCAAAATTCAGCGATTCCCCATCTCAGCCCAGAAAGCAGGTAGAACAAGTTTTGTGGTGCCTTTCAGCTGCCTACCGGGGTAGTGTAAAAACTACCAACAGAACTCGTTTCTGGCACCTTTGCCGGTGGAGGTGTGCATGGGGTGTGTTTGGAACATTTTGTCACCAGCCGAGTCCAAAATTCAGCGATTCCCCATCTCAGCCCAGAAAGCAGGTACAACAACTTTTGTGGTGCCTTTCAGGTGCCTACCGGGGTAGTGTAAAAACTACCAACAGAACTCGTTTCTGGCACCTTCCCCGGTGGAGTTGTGCATGGGGTGTGTTTGGAACATTTTGTCACCAGCCGAGTCCAAAATTCAGCGATTCCCCATCTCAGCCCAGAAAGCAGGTAGAACAAGTTTTGTGGTGCCTTTCAGCTGCCTACCGGGGTAGTGTAAAAACTACCAACAGAACTCGTTTCTGGCACCTTCCCCGGTGGAGTTGTGCATGGGGTGTGTTTGGAACATTTTGTCACCAGCCGAGTCCAAAATTCAGCGATTCCCCATCTCAGCCCAGAAAGCAGGTAGAACAAGTTTTGTGGTGCCTTTCAGCTGCCTACCGGGGTAGTGTAAAAACTACCAACAGAACTCGTTTCTGGCACCTTCCCCGGTGGAGTTGTGCATGGGGTGTGTTTGGAACATTTTGTCACCAGCCGAGTCCAAAATTCAGCGATTCCCCATCTCAGCCCAGAAAGCAGGTACAACAACTTTTGTGGTGCCTTTCAGGTGCCTACCGGGGTAGTGTAAAAACTACCAACAGAACTCGTTTCTGGCACCTTCCCCGGTGGAGTTGTGCATGGGGTGTGTTTGGAACATTTTGTCAGCAGCCGAGTCCAAAATTCAGCGATTCCCCATCTCAGCCCAGAAAGCAGGTAGAACAAGTTTTGTGGTGCCTTTCAGCTGCCTACCGGGGTAGTGTAAAAACTACCAACAGAACTCGTTTCTGGCACCTTCCCCGGTGGAGTTGTGCATGGGGTGTGTTTGGAACATTTTGTCACCAGCCGAGTCCAAAATTCAGCGATTCCCCATCTCAGCCCAGAACGCAGGTAGAACAAGTTTTGTGGTGCCTTTCAGCTGCCTACCGGGGTAGTGTAAAAACTACCAACGGAACTCGTTTCTGGCACCTTCCCCGGTGGAGTTGTGCATGGGGTGTGTTTGGAACATTTTGTCAGCAGCCGAGTCCAAAATTCAGCGATTCCCCATCTCAGCCCAGAAAGCAGGTAGAACAAGTTTTGTGGTGCCTTTCAGCTGCCTACCGGGGTAGTGTAAAAACTACCAACAGAACTCGTTTCTGGCACCTTCCCCGGTGGAGTTGTGCATGGGGTGTGTTTGGAACATTTTGTCACCAGCCGAGTCCAAAATTCAGCGATTCCCCATCTCAGCCCAGAAAGCAGGTAGAACAAGTTTTGTGGTGCCTTTCAGCTGCCTACCGGGGGTAGTGTAAAAACTACCAACAGAACTCGTTTCTGGCACCTTCCCCGGTGGAGTTGTGCATGGGGTGTGTTTGGAACATTTTGTCACCAGCCGAGTCCAAAATTCAGCGATTCCCCATCTCAGCCCAGAAAGCAGGTACAAAAAGTTTTGTGGTGCCTTTCAGCTGCCTACCGGGGTAGTGTAAAAACTACCAACAGAACTCGTTTCTGGCACCTTCCCCGGTGGAGTTGTGCATGGGGTGTGTTTGGAACATTTTGTCAGCAGCCGAGTCCAAAATTCAGCGATTCTCCATCTCAGCCCAGAAAGCAGGTACAACAACTTTTGTGGTGCCTTTCAGGTGCCTACCGGGGTAGTGTAAAAACTACCAACAGAACTCGTTTCTGGCACCTTCCCCGGTGGAGTTGTGCATGGGGTGTGTTTGGAACATTTTGTCAGCAGCCGAGTCCAAAATTCAGCGATTCCCCATCTCAGCCCAGAAAGCAGGTAGAACAAGTTTTGTGGTGCCTTTCAGCTGCCTACCGGGGTAGTGTAAAAACTACCAACAGAACTCGTTTCTGGCACCTTCCCCGGTGGAGTTGTGCATGGGGTGTGTTTGGAACATTTTGTCACCAGCCGAGTCCAAAATTCAGCGATTCCCCATCTCAGCCCAGAAAGCAGGTAGAACAAGTTTTGTGGTGCCTTTCAGCTGCCTACCGGGGTAGTGTAAAAACTACCAACAGAACTCGTTTCTGGCACCTTCCCTGGTGGAGTTGTGCATGGGGTGTGTTTGGAACATTTTGTCACCAGCCGAGTCCAAAATTCAGCGATTCCCCATCTCAGCCCAGAAAGCAGGTAGAACAAGTTTTGTGGTGCCTTTCTCTTGCCTACCGGGGGTACTGTAAAAACTACCAACAGAACTCGTTTCTGGCACCTTCCCCGGTGGAGTTGTGCATGGGGTGTGTTTGGAACATTTTGTCACCAGCCGAGTCCAAAATTCAGCGATTCCCCATCTCAGCCCAGAAAGCAGGTAGAACAAGTTTTGTGGTGCCTTTCAGCTGCCTACCGGGGTAGTGTAAAAACTACCAACAGAACTCGTTTCTGGCACCTTCCCCGGTGGAGTTGTGCATGGGGTGTGTTTGGAACATTTTGTCACCAGCCGACTCCAAAATTCAGCGATTCCCCATCTCAGCCCAGAAAGCAGGTAGAACAAGTTTTGTGGTGCCTTTCTCTTGCCTACCGGGGTACTGTAAAAACTACCAACAGAACTCGTTTCTGGCACCTTCCCCGGTGGAGTTGTGCATGGGGTGTGTTTGGAACATTTTGTCACCAGCCGAGTCCAAAATTCAGCGATTCCCCATCTCAGCCCAGAAAGCAGGTAGAACAAGTTTTGTGGTGCCTTTCAGCTGCCTACCGGGGTAGTGTAAAAACTACCAACAGAACTCGTTTCTGGCACCTTCCCCGGTGGAGTTGTGCATGGGGTGTGTTTGGAACATTTTGTCACCAGCCGACTCCAAAATTCAGCGATTCCCCATCTCAGCCCAGAAAGCAGGTAGAACAAGTTTTGTGGTGCCTTTCAGCTGCCTACCGGGGTAGTGTAAAAACTACCAACAGAACTCGTTTCTGGCACCTTCCCCGGTGGAGTTGTGCATGGGGTGTGTTTGGAACATTTTGTCAGCAGCCGAGTCCAAAATTCAGCGATTCCCCATCTCAGCCCAGAAAGCAGGTAGAACAACTTTTGTGGTGCCTTTCAGCTGCCTACCGGGGTAGTGTAAAAACTACCAACAGAACTCGTTTCTGGCACCTTCCCCGGTGGAGTTGTGCATGGGGTGTGTTTGGAACATTTTGTCACCAGCCGAGTCCAAAATTCAGCGATTCCCCATCTCAGCCCAGAAAGCAGGTAGAACAACTTTTGTGGTGCCTTTCAGCTGCCTACCGGGGTAGTGTAAAAACTACCAACAGAACTCGTTTCTGGCACCTTCCCCGGTGGAGTTGTGCATGGGGTGTGTTTGGAACATTTTGTCACCAGCCGAGTCCAAAATTCAGCGATTCCCCATCTCAGCCCAGAAAGCAGGTACAAAAAGTTTTGTGGTGCCTTTCAGCTGCCTACCGGGGTAGTGTAAAAACTACCAACAGAACTCGTTTCTGGCACCTTTGCCGGTGGAGGTGTGCATGGGGTGTGTTTGGAACATTTTGTCACCAGCCGAGTCCAAAATTCAGCGATTCCCCATCTCAGCCCAGAAAGCAGGTACAACAACTTTTGTGGTGCCTTTCAGGTGCCTACCGGGGTAGTGTAAAAACTACCAACAGAACTCGTTTCTGGCACCTTCCCCGGTGGAGTTGTGCATGGGGTGTGTTTGGAACATTTTGTCACCAGCCGAGTCCAAAATTCAGCCGTTCCCCATCTCAGCCCAGAAAGCAGGTAGAACAAGTTTTGTGGTGCCTTTCAGCTGCCTACCGGGGTAGTGTAAAAACTACCAACAGAACTCGTTTCTGGCACCTTCCCCGGTGGAGTTGTGCGTGGGGTGTGTTTGGAACATTTTGTCACCAGCCGAGTCCAAAATTCAGCGATTCCCCATCTCAGCCCAGAAAGCAGGTAGAACAAGTTTTGTGGTGCCTTTCAGCTGCCTACCGGGGTAGTGTAAAAACTACCAACAGAACTCGTTTCTG
Organism: Falco biarmicus; assembly: GCF_023638135.1. NCBI lineage: Eukaryota > Metazoa > Chordata > Aves > Falconiformes > Falconidae > Falco > Falco biarmicus. The sequence goes on from NW_026611736.1 coordinate 200,886, forward strand.
GCACCTTCCCCGGTGGAGTTGTGCATGGGGTGTGTTTGGAACATTTTGTCACCAGCCGAGTCCAAAATTCAGCGATTCTCCATCTCAGCCCAGAAAGCAGGTAGAACAAGTTTTGTGGTGCCTTTCAGCTGCCTACCGGGGTAGTGTAAAAACTACCAACAGAACTCGTTTCTGGCACCTTTGCCGGTGGAGGTGTGCATGGGGTGTGTTTGGAACATTTTGTCACCAGCCGAGTCCAAAATTCAGCGATTCCCCATCTCAGCCCAGAAAGCAGGTACAACAACTTTTGTGGTGCCTTTCAGGTGCCTACCGGGGTAGTGTAAAAACTACCAACAGAACTCGTTTCTGGCACCTTCCCCGGTGGAGTTGTGCATGGGGTGTGTTTGGAACATTTTGTCACCAGCCGAGTCCAAAATTCAGCCGTTCCCCATCTCTAGGCCAGAAAGCAGGTACAACAAGTTTTGTGGTGCCTTTCTCTTGCCTACCGGTGTAGTGTAAAAACTACCAACAGAACTCGTTTCTGGCACCTTCCCCGGTGGAGTTGTGCATGGGGTGTGTTTGGAACATTTTGTCACCAGCCGAGTCCAAAATTCAGCGATTCCCCATCTCAGCCCAGAAAGCAGGTAGAACAAGTTTTGTGGTGCCTTTCAGCTGCCTACCGGGGTAGTGTAAAAACTACCAACAGAACTCGTTTCTGGCACCTTCCCCGGTGGAGTTGTGCATGGGGTGTGTTTGGAACATTTTGTCAGCAGCCGAGTCCAAAATTCAGCGATTCCCCATCTCAGCCCAGAAAGCAGGTAGAACAACTTTTGTGGTGCCTTTCAGCTGCCTACCGGGGTAGTGTAAAAACTACCAACAGAACTCGTTTCTGGCACCTTCCCCGGTGGAGTTGTGCATGGGGTGTGTTTGGAACATTTTGTCACCAGCCGAGTCCAAAATTCAGCGATTCCCCATCTCAGCCCAGAAAGCAGGTAGAACAACTTTTGTGGTGCCTTTCAGCTGCCTACCGGGGTAGTGTAAAAACTACCAACAGAACTCGTTTCTGGCACCTTCCCCGGTGGAGTTGTGCATGGGGTGTGTTTGGAACATTTTGTCACCAGCCGAGTCCAAAATTCAGCGATTCCCCATCTCAGCCCAGAAAGCAGGTAGAACAAGTTTTGTGGTGCCTTTCAGCTGCCTACCGGGGTAGTGTAAAAACTACCAACAGAACTCGTTTCTGGCACCTTTGCCGGTGGAGGTGTGCATGGGGTGTGTTTGGAACATTTTGTCACCAGCCGAGTCCAAAATTCAGCGATTCCCCATCTCAGCCCAGAAAGCAGGTAGAACAACTTTTGTGGTGCCTTTCAGGTGCCTACCGGGGTAGTGTAAAAACTACCAACAGAACTCGTTTCTGGCACCTTCCCCGGTGGAGTTGTGCATGGGGTGTGTTTGGAACATTTTGTCACCAGCCGAGTCCAAAATTCAGCGATTCCCCATCTCAGCCCAGAAAGCAGGTAGAACAAGTTTTGTGGTGCCTTTCAGCTGCCTACCGGGGTAGTGTAAAAACTACCAACAGAACTCGTTTCTGGCACCTTCCCCGGTGGAGTTGTGCATGGGGTGTGTTTGGAACATTTTGTCACCAGCCGAGTCCAAAATTCAGCGATTCCCCATCTCAGCCCAGAAAGCAGGTAGAACAAGTTTTGTGGTGCCTTTCAGCTGCCTACCGGGGTAGTGTAAAAACTACCAACAGAACTCGTTTCTGGCACCTTCCCCGGTGGAGTTGTGCATGGGGTGTGTTTGGAACATTTTGTCACCAGCCGAGTCCAAAATTCAGCGATTCCCCATCTCAGCCCAGAACGCAGGTAGAACAAGTTTTGTGGTGCCTTTCAGCTGCCTACCGGGGGTAGTGTAAAAACTACCAACGGAACTCGTTTCTGGCACCTTCCCCGGTGGAGTTGTGCATGGGGTGTGTTTGGAACATTTTGTCAGCAGCCGAGTCCAAAATTCAGCGATTCCCCATCTCAGCCCAGAAAGCAGGTAGAACAAGTTTTGTGGTGCCTTTCAGCTGCCTACCGGGGTAGTGTAAAAACTACCAACAGAACTCGTTTCTGGCACCTTCCCCGGTGGAGTTGTGCATGGGGTGTGTTTGGAACATTTTGTCACCAGCCGAGTCCAAAATTCAGCGATTCCCCATCTCAGCCCAGAAAGCAGGTAGAACAACTTTTGTGGTGCCTTTCAGCTGCCTACCGGGGTAGTGTAAAAACTACCAACAGAACTCGTTTCTGGCACCTTCCCCGGTGGAGTTGTGCATGGGGTGTGTTTGGAACATTTTGTCACCAGCCGAGTCCAAAATTCAGCGATTCCCCATCTCAGCCCAGAAAGCAGGTACAAAAAGTTTTGTGGTGCCTTTCAGCTGCCTACCGGGGTAGTGTAAAAACTACCAACAGAACTCGTTTCTGGCACCTTCCCCGGTGGAGTTGTGCATGGGGTGTGTTTGGAACATTTTGTCAGCAGCCGAGTCCAAAATTCAGCGATTCTCCATCTCAGCCCAGAAAGCAGGTACAACAACTTTTGTGGTGCCTTTCAGGTGCCTACCGGGGTAGTGTAAAAACTACCAACAGAACTCGTTTCTGGCACCTTCCCCGGTGGAGTTGTGCATGGGGTGTGTTTGGAACATTTTGTCAGCAGCCGAGTCCAAAATTCAGCGATTCCCCATCTCAGCCCAGAAAGCAGGTAGAACAAGTTTTGTGGTGCCTTTCAGCTGCCTACCGGGGTAGTGTAAAAACTACCAACAGAACTCGTTTCTGGCACCTTCCCCGGTGGAGTTGTGCATGGGGTGTGTTTGGAACATTTTGTCACCAGCCGAGTCCAAAATTCAGCGATTCCCCATCTCAGCCCAGAAAGCAGGTAGAACAAGTTTTGTGGTGCCTTTCAGCTGCCTACCGGGGTAGTGTAAAAACTACCAACAGAACTCGTTTCTGGCACCTTCCCTGGTGGAGTTGTGCATGGGGTGTGTTTGGAACATTTTGTCACCAGCCGAGTCCAAAATTCAGCGATTCCCCATCTCAGCCCAGAAAGCAGGTAGAACAAGTTTTGTGGTGCCTTTCTCTTGCCTACCGGGGTACTGTAAAAACTACCAACAGAACTCGTTTCTGGCACCTTCCCCGGTGGAGTTGTGCATGGGGTGTGTTTGGAACATTTTGTCACCAGCCGAGTCCAAAATTCAGCGATTCCCCATCTCAGCCCAGAAAGCAGGTAGAACAAGTTTTGTGGTGCCTTTCAGCTGCCTACCGGGGTAGTGTAAAAACTACCAACAGAACTCGTTTCTGGCACCTTCCCCGGTGGAGTTGTGCATGGGGTGTGTTTGGAACATTTTGTCACCAGCCGACTCCAAAATTCAGCGATTCCCCATCTCAGCCCAGAAAGCAGGTAGAACAAGTTTTGTGGTGCCTTTCAGCTGCCTACCGGGGTAGTGTAAAAACTACCAACAGAACTCGTTTCTGGCACCTTCCCCGGTGGAGTTGTGCATGGGGTGTGTTTGGAACATTTTGTCAGCAGCCGAGTCCAAAATTCAGCGATTCCCCATCTCAGCCCAGAAAGCAGGTAGAACAAGTTTTGTGGTGCCTTTCAGCTGCCTACCGGGGTAGTGTAAAAACTACCAACAGAACTCGTTTCTGGCACCTTCCCCGGTGGAGTTGTGCATGGGGTGTGTTTGGAACATTTTGTCACCAGCCGAGTCCAAAATTCAGCGATTCCCCATCTCAGCCCAGAAAGCAGGTAGAACAACTTTTGTGGTGCCTTTCAGCTGCCTACCGGGGTAGTGTAAAAACTACCAACAGAACTCGTTTCTGGCACCTTCCCCGGTGGAGTTGTGCATGGGGTGTGTTTGGAACATTTTGTCACCAGCCGAGTCCAAAATTCAGCGATTCCCCATCTCAGCCCAGAAAGCAGGTACAAAAAGTTTTGTGGTGCCTTTCAGCTGCCTACCGGGGTAGTGTAAAAACTACCAACAGAACTCGTTTCTGGCACCTTTGCCGGTGGAGGTGTGCATGGGGTGTGTTTGGAACATTTTGTCACCAGCCGAGTCCAAAATTCAGCGATTCCCCATCTCAGCCCAGAAAGCAGGTACAACAACTTTTGTGGTGCCTTTCAGGTGCCTACCGGGGTAGTGTAAAAACTACCAACAGAACTCGTTTCTGGCACCTTCCCCGGTGGAGTTGTGCATGGGGTGTGTTTGGAACATTTTGTCAGCAGCCGAGTCCAAAATTCAGCCGTTCCCCATCTCAGCCCAGAAAGCAGGTAGAACAAGTTTTGTGGTGCCTTTCAGCTGCCTACCGGGGTAGTGTAAAAACTACCAACAGAACTCGTTTCTGGCACCTTCCCCGGTGGAGTTGTGCGTGGGGTGTGTTTGGAACATTTTGTCACCAGCCGAGTCCAAAATTCAGCGATTCCCCATCTCAGCCCAGAAAGCAGGTAGAACAAGTTTTGTGGTGCCTTTCAGCTGCCTACCGGGGTAGTGTAAAAACTACCAACAGAACTCGTTTCTGGCACCTTCCCCGGTGGAGTTGTGCATGGGGTGTGTTTGGAACATTTTGTCAGCAGCTGAGTCCAAAATTCAGCGATTCCCCATCTCAGCCCAGAAAGCAGGTAGAACAAGTTTTGTGGTGCCTTTCAGCTGCCTACCGGGGTAGTGTAAAAACTACCAACAGAACTCGTTTCTGGCACCTTCCCCGGTGGAGTTGTGCATGGGGTGTGTTTGGAACATTTTGTCACCAGCCGAGTCCAAAATTCAGCGATTCCCCATCTCAGCCCAGAAAGCAGGTACAACAAGTTTTGTGGTGCCTTTCAGCTGCCTACCGGGGTAGTGTAAAAACTACCAACAGAACTCGTTTCTGGCACCTTCCCCGGTGGAGTTGTGCATGGGGTGTGTTTGGAACATTTTGTCACCAGCCGAGTCCAAAATTCAGCGATTCTCCATCTCAGCCCAGAAAGCAGGTAGAACAAGTTTTGTGGTGCCTTTCAGCTGGCCTACCGGGGTAGTGTAAAAACTACCAACAGAACTCGTTTCTGGCACCTTCCCCGGTGGAGTTGTGCATGGGGTGTGTTTGGAACATTTTGTCACCAGCCGAGTCCAAAATTCAGCCGTTCCCCATCTCAGCCCAGAAAGCAGGTAGAACAAGTTTTGTGGTGCCTTTCTCTTGCTTACTGGGGTACTGTAAAAACTACCAACAGAACTCGTTTCTGGCACCTTCCCCGGTGGAGTTGTGCATGGGGTGTGTTTGGAACATTTTGTCACCAGCCGAGTCCAAAACTCAGCTGTTCACAGACTCTAGCCCAGAAAGCAGGAAGAACAGCTTTTGTGGTGCCTTTCAGCTGCCTACCAAGGTAGTGTAAAAACTACCAGGAGAACTCCTGTCTGGCACCTTCCCCAGTGGAGTTGTGCATGGGGGTGTGTTTGGAACATTTTGTCACCAGCCGAGTCCAAAATTCAGCCGTTCCCCATCTCAGCCCAGAAAGCAGGTAGAACAAGTTTTGTGGTGCCTTTCAGCTGCCTACCGGGGTAGTGTAAAAACTACCAACAGAACTCATTTCTGGCACCTTCCCCCGGTGGAGTTGTGCATGGGGTGTGTTTGGAACATTTTGTCAGCAGCCGAGTCCAAAATTCAGCCGTTCCCCATCTCAGCCCAGAAAGCAGGTAGAACAAGTTTTGTGGTGCCTTTCAGCTGCCTACCGGGGTAGTGTAAAAACTACCAACAGAACTCCTTTCTGGCACCTTTGCCGGTGGAGGTGTGCATGGGGTGTGTTTGGAACATTTTGTCACCAGCCGAGTCCAAAATTCAGCGATTCTCCATCTCAGCCCAGAAAGCAGGTAGAACAAGTTTTGTGGTGCCTTTCAGCTGCCTACCGGGGTAGTGTAAAAACTACCAACAGAACTCGTTTCTGGCACCTTCCCCGGTGGAGTTGTGCATGGGGTGTGTTTGGAACATTTTGTCACCAGCCGAGTCCAAAATTCAGCCGTTCCCCCATCTCAGCCCAGAAAGCAGGTAGAACAAGTTTTGTGGTGCCTTTCTCTTGCCTACTGGGGTACTGTAAAAACTACCAACAGAACTCGTTCTGGCACCTTCCCCGGTGGAGTTGTGCATGGGGTGTGTTTGGAACATTTTGTCACCAGCCGAGTCCAAAACTCAGCTGTTCACAGACTCTAGCCCAGAAAGCAGGAAGAACAGCTTTTGTGGTGCCTTTCAGCTGCCTACCAAGGTAGTGTAAAAACTACCAGGAGAACTCCTGTCTGGCACCTTCCCCAGTGGAGTTGTGCATGGGGTGTGTTTGGAACATTTTGTCACCAGCCGACTCCAAAATTCAGCCGTTCCCCATCTCAGCCCAGAAAGCAGGTAGAACAAGTTTTGTGGTGCCTTTCAGCTGCCTACCAAGGTAGTGTAAAAACTACTAAGAGATCTCCTGTCTGGCACCTTCCCCGGTGGAGTTGTGCAGGGGGTGTGTTTGGAACATTTTGTCACCAGCCGAGTCCAAAATTCAGCGTTTCCCCATCTCAGCCCAGAAAGCAGGTAGAACAACTTTTGTGGTGCCTTTCAGCTGCCTACCGGGGTAGTGTAAAAACTACCAACAGAACTCGTTTCTGGCACCTTCCCCGGTGGAGTTGTGCATGGGGTGTGTTTGGAACATTTTGTCACCAGCCGAGTCCAAAATTCAGCGATTCCCCATCTCAGCCCAGAAAGCAGGTAGAAAAACTTTTGTGGTGCCTTTCAGCTGCCTACCGGGGTAGTGTAAAAACTACCAACAGAACTCGTTTCTGGCACCTTCCCCGGTGGAGTTGTGCATGGGGTGTGTTTGGAACATTTTGTCACCAGCCGAGTCCAAAATTCAGCGATTCCCCATCTCAGCCCAGAAAGCAGGTACAAAAAGTTTTGTGGTGCCTTTCAGCTGCCTACCGGGGTAGTGTAAAAACTACCAACAGAACTCGTTTCTGGCACCTTTGCCGGTGGAGGTGTGCATGGGGTGTGTTTGGAACATTTTGTCACCAGCCGAGTCCAAAATTCAGCGATTCCCCATCTCAGCCCAGAAAGCAGGTACAACAAGTTTTGTGGTGCCTTTCAGCTGCCTACCGGGGTAGTGTAAAAACTACCAACAGAACTCGTTTCTGGCACCTTCCCCGGTGGAGTTGTGCATGGGGTGTGTTTGGAACATTTTGTCACCAGCCGAGTCCAAAATTCAGCTGTTCCCCATCTCTAGCCCAGAAAGCAGGTACAACAAGTTTTGTGGTGCCTTTCTCTTGCCTACCGGGGTACTGTAAAAACTACCAACAGAACTCGTTTCTGGCACCTTCCCCGGTGGAGTTGTGCATGGGGTGTGTTTGGAACATTTTGTCACCAGCCGAGTCCAAAATTCAGCGATTCCCCATCTCAGCCCAGAAAGCAGGTACAACAAGTTTTGTGGTGCCTTTCAGCTGCCTACCGGGGTAGTGTAAAAACTACCAACAGAACTCGTTTCTGGCACCTTCCCCGGTGGAGTTGTGCATGGGGTGTGTTTGGAACATTTTGTCAGCAGCCGAGTCCAAAATTCAGCGATTCCCCATCTCAGCCCAGAAAGCAGGTAGAACAAGTTTTGTGGTGCCTTTCAGCTGCCTACCGGGGTAGTGTAAAAACTACCAACAGAACTCGTTTCTGGCACCTTCCCCGGTGGAGTTGTGCATGGGGTGTGTTTGGAACATTTTGTCACCAGCCGAGTCCAAAATTCAGCGATTCCCCATCTCAGCCCAGAAAGCAGGTACAAAAAGTTTTGTGGTGCCTTTCAGCTGCCTACCGGGGTAGTGTAAAAACTACCAACAGAACTCGTTTCTGGCACCTTTGCCGGTGGAGGTGTGCATGGGGTGTGTTTGGAACATTTTGTCACCAGCCGAGTCCAAAATTCAGCGATTCCCCATCTCAGCCCAGAAAGCAGGTACAACAACTTTTGTGGTGCCTTTCAGGTGCCTACCGGGGTAGTGTAAAAACTACCAACAGAACTCGTTTCTGGCACCTTCCCCGGTGGAGTTGTGCATGGGGTGTGTTTGGAACATTTTGTCACCAGCCGAGTCCAAAATTCAGCCGTTCCCCATCTCTAGGCCAGAAAGCAGGTACAACAAGTTTTGTGGTGCCTTTCTCTTGCCTACCGGTGTAGTGTAAAAACTACCAACAGAACTCGTTTCTGGCACCTTCCCCGGTGGAGTTGTGCATGGGGTGTGTTTGGAACATTTTGTCACCAGCCGAGTCCAAAATTCAGCCGTTCCCCATCTCAGCCCAGAAAGCAGGTAGAACAAGTTTTGTGGTGCCTTTCAGCTGCCTACCGGGGTAGTGTAAAAACTACCAACAGAACTCCTTTCTGGCACCTTCCCCGGTGGAGTTGTGCATGGGCTGTGTTTGGAACATTTTGTCACCAGCCGAGTCCAAAATTCAGCTATTCCCCATCTCAGCCCAGAAAGCAGGTAGAACAAGTTTTGTGGTGCCTTTCTCTTGCCTACCGGGGTAGTGTAAAAACTACCAACAGAACTCCTTTCTGGCACCTTCCCCGGTGGAGGTGTGCATGGGGTGTGTTTGGAACATTTTGTCACCAGCCGAGTCCAAAATTCAGTGATTCCCCATCTCAGCCCAGAAAGCAGGTAGAACAAGTTTTGTGGTGCCTTTCAGCTGCCTACCGGGGTAGTGTAAAAACTACCAACAGAACTCGTTTCTGGCACCTTCCCCGGTGGAGTTGTGCATGGGGTGTGTTTGGAACATTTTGTCACCAGCCGAGTCCAAAATTCAGCGATTCCCCATCTCAGCCAGAAAGCAGGTAGAACAAGTTTTGTGGTGCCTTTCAGCTGCCTACCGGGGTAGTGTAAAAACTACCAACAGAACTCGTTTCTGGCACCTTCCCCGGTGGAGTTGTGCATGGGGTGTGTTTGGAACATTTTGTCACCAGCCGAGTCCAAAATTCAGCGATTCCCCATCTCAGCCCAGAAAGCAGGTACAAGTTTTGTGGTGCCTTTCAGCTGCCTACCGGGGTAGTGTAAAAACTACCAACAGAAACTCGTTTCTGGCACCTTCCCCGGTGGAGTTGTGCATGGGGTGTGTTTGGAACATTTTGTCACCAGCCGAGTCCAAAATTCAGCGATTCCCCATCTCAGCCCAGAAAGCAGGTACAAAAAGTTTTGTGGTGCCTTTCAGCTGCCTACCGGGGTAGTGTAAAAACTACGAACAGAACTCGTTTCTGGCACCTTTGCCGGTGGAGGTGTGCATGGGGTGTGTTTGGAACATTTTGTCAGCAGCCGAGTCCAAAATTCAGCTATTCCCCATCTCAGCCCAGAAAGCAGGTAGAACAAGTTTTGTGGTGCCTTTCTCTTGCCTACCGGGGTAGTGTAAAAACTACCAACAGAACTCGTTTCTGGCACCTTCCCCGGTGGAGTTGTGCATGGGGTGTGTTTGGAACATTTTGTCACCAGCCGAGTCCAAAATTCAGCCGTTCCCCATCTCAGCCCAGAAAGCAGGTAGAACAAGTTTTGTGGTGCCTTTCAGCTGCCTACCGGGGTAGTGTAAAAACTACCAACAGAACTCGTTTCTGGCACCTTCCCCGGTGGAGTTGTGCATGGGGTGTGTTTGGAACATTTTGTCACCAGCCGAGTCCAAAATTCAGCGATTCCCCATCTCAGCCCAGAAAGCAGGTAGAAAAACTTTTGTGGTGCCTTTCAGCTGCCTACCGGGGTAGTGTAAAAACTACCAACAGAACTCGTTTCTGGCACCTTCCCCGGTGGAGTTGTGCATGGGGTGTGTTTGGAACATTTTGTCACCAGCCGAGTCCAAAATTCAGCGATTCCCCATCTCAGCCCAGAAAGCAGGTAGAACAAGTTTTGTGGTGCCTTTCAGCTGCCTACCGGGGTAGTGTAAAAACTACCAACAGAACTCGTTTCTGGCACCTTCCCCGGTGGAGTTGTGCATGGGGTGTGTTTGGAACATTTTGTCACCAGCCGAGTCCAAAATTCAGCGATTCCCCATCTCAGCCCAGAAAGCAGGTAGAACAAGTTTTGTGGTGCCTTTCAGCTGCCTACCGGGGTAGTGTAAAAACTACCAACAGAACTCGTTTCTGGCACCTTTGCCGGGTGGAGGTGTGCATGGGGTGTGTTTGGAACATTTTGTCACCAGCCGAGTCCAAAATTCAGCGATTCCCCATCTCAGCCCAGAAAGCAGGTACAACAACTTTTGTGGTGCCTTTCAGGTGCCTACCGGGGTAGTGTAAAAACTACCAACAGAACTCGTTTCTGGCACCTTCCCGGTGGAGTTGTGCATGGGGTGTGTTTGGAACATTTTGTCACCAGCCGAGTCCAAAATTCAGCCGTTCCCCATCTCTAGGCCAGAAAGCAGGTACAACAAGTTTTGTGGTGCCTTTCTCTTGCCTACCGGTGTAGTGTAAAAACTACCAACAGAACTTGTTTCTGGCACCTTCCCCGGTGGAGTTGTGTTGTGCATGGGGTGTGTTTGGAACATTTTGTCACCCAGCCGAGTCCAAAATTCAGCCGTTCCCCATCTCAGCCCAGAAAGCAGGTAGAACAAGTTTTGTGGTGCCTTTCAGCTGCCTACCGGGGTAGTGTAAAAACTACCAAACAGAACTCGTTTCTGGCACCTTCCCCGGTGGAGTTGTGCATGGGGTGTGTTTGGAACATTTTGTCACCAGCCGAGTCCAAAATTCAGCCGTTCCCCATCTCAGCCCAGAAAGCAGGTAGAACAACTTTTGTGGTGCCTTTCTCTTGCCTACCGGGGTAGTGTAAAAACTACCAACAGAACTCGTTTCTGGCACCTTCCCCGGTGGAGTTGTGCATGGGGTGTGTTTGGAACATTTTTGTCACCAGCCGAGTCCAAAATTCAGCGATTCCCCATCTCAGCCCAGAAAGCAGGTAGAACAAGTTTTGTGGTGCCTTTTCTCTTGCCTACCGGGGTAGTGTAAAAACTACCAACAGAACTCGTTTCTGGCACCTTCCCCGGTGGAGTTGTGCATGGGGTGTGTTTGGAACATTTTTGTCAGCAGCCGAGTCCAAAATTCAGCGATTCCCCATCTCAGCCCAGAAAGCAGGTAGAACAAGTTTTGTGGTGCCTTTCAGCTGCCTACCGGGGTAGTGTAAAAACTACCAACAGAACTCGTTTCTGGCACCTTTGCCGGTGGAGGTGTGCATGGGGTGTGTTTGGAACATTTTGTCACCAGCCGAGTCCAAAATTCAGCGATTCCCCATCTCAGCCCAGAAAGCAGGTAGAACAAGTTTTGTGGTGCCTTTCAGCTGCCTACCGGGGTAGTGTAAAAACTACCAACAGAACTCGTTTCTGGCACCTTCTCCGGTGGAGTTTGTGCATGGGGTGTGTTTGGAACATTTTGTCACCAGCCGAGTCCAAAATTCAGCCGTTCCCCATCTCAGCCCAGAAAGCAGGTAGAACAAGTTTTGTGGTGCCTTTCAGCTGCCTACCGGGGTAGTGTAAAAAACTACCAACAGAACTCGTTTCTGGCACCTTCCCCGGTGGAGTTGTGCATGGGGTGTGTTTGGAACATTTTGTCACCAGCCGAGTCCAAAATTCAGCGATTCCCCATCTCAGCCCAGAAAGCAGGTAGAACAAGTTTTGTGGTGCCTTTCAGCTGCCTACCGGGGTAGTGTAAAAACTACCAACAGAACTCGTTTCTGGCACCTTCCCCGGTGGAGTTGTGCATGGGGTGTGTTTGGAACATTTTGTCACACAGCCGAGTCCAAAATTCAGCGATTCCCCATCTCAGCCCAGAAAGCAGGTAGAACAAGTTTTGTGGTGCCTTTCAGCTGCCTCCCGGAGCAATGTAAAAACTACCAACAGAACTCCTTTCTGGCATTTCCCCGGTGGAGTTGTGCATGGGGTGTGTTTGGAACATTTTGTCACCAGCCGAGTCCAAAATTCAGCCGTTCCCCATCTCAGCCCAGAAAGCAGGTAGAACAACTTTTGTGGTGCCTTTCAGCTGCCTACCGGGGTAGTGTAAAAACTACCAACAGAACTCGTTTCTGGCACCCTTCCCCGGTGGAGTTGTGCATGGGGTGTGTTTGGAACATTTTGTCACCAGCCGAGTCCAAAATTCAGCCGTTCCCCATCTCAGCCCAGAAAGCAGGTAGAACAAGTTTTGTGGTGCCTTTCAGCTGCCTACCGGGGTAGTGTAAAAACTACCAACGGAACTCGTTTCTGGCACCTTCCCCGGTGGAGTTGTGCATGGGGTGTGTTTGGAACATTTTGTCACCCAGCCGAGTCCAAAATTCAGCGATTCCCCATCTCAGCCCAGAAAGCAGGTAGAACAAGTTTTGTGGTGCCTTTCAGCTGCCTACCGGGGTAGTGTAAAAACTACCCAACAGAACTCGTTTCTGGCACCTTCCCCGGTGGAGTTGTGCATGGGGTGTGTTTGGAACATTTTGTCACCAGCCGAGTCCAAAATTCAGCGATTCCCCATCTCAGCCCAGAAAGCAGGTAGAACAACTTTTGTGGTGCCTTTCAGCTGCCTACCGGGGTAGTGTAAAAACTACCAACGGAACTCGTTTCTGGCACCTTCCCCCGGTGGAGTTGTGCATGGGGTGTGTTTGGAACATTTTGTCACCAGCCGAGTCCAAAATTCAGCGATTCCCCATCTCAGCCCAGAAAGCAGGTAGAAACAAGTTTTGTGGTGCCTTTCAGCTGCCTACCGGGGTAGTGTAAAAACTACCAACAGAACTCGTTTCTGGCACCTTTGCCGGTGGAGGTGTGCATGGGGTGTGTTTGGAACATTTTGTCAGCAGCCGAGTCCAAAATTCAGCTATTCCCCATCTCAGCCCAGAAAGCAGGTAGAACAAGTTTTGTGGTGCCTTTCTCTTGCCTACCGGGGTAGTGTAAAAACTACCAACAGAACTCATTTCTGGCACCTTCCCCGGTGGAGTTGTGCATGGGGTGTGTTTGGAACATTTTGTCACCAGCCGAGTCCAAAATTCAGCCCGTTCCCCATCTCAGCCCAGAAAGCAGGTAGAACAAGTTTTGTGGTGCCTTTCAGCTGCCTACCGGGGTAGTGTAAAAACTACCAACAGAACTCGTTTCTGGCACCTTCCCCGGTGGAGTTGTGCATGGGGTGTGTTTGGAACATTTTGTCACCAGCCGAGTCCAAAATTCAGCGATTCCCCATCTCAGCCCAGAAAGCAGGTAGAACAACTTTTGTGGTGCCTTTCAGCTGCCTACCGGGGTAGTGTAAAAACTACCAACAGAACTCATTTCTGGCACCTTCCCCGGTGGAGTTGTGCATGGGGTGTGTTTGGAACATTTTGTCACCAGCCGAGTCCAAAATTCAGCGATTCCCCATCTCAGCCCAGAAAGCAGGTAGAACAAGTTTTGTGGTGCCTTTCAGCTGCCTACCGGGGTAGTGTAAAAACTACCAACAGAACTCGTTTCTGGCACCTTCCCCGGTGGAGTTGTGCATGGGGTGTGTTTGGAACATTTTGTCACCAGCCGAGTCCAAAATTCAGCGATTCCCCATCTCAGCCCAGAAAGCAGGTAGAACAAGTTTTGTGGTGCCTTTCAGCTGCCTACCGGGGTAGTGTAAAAACTACCAACAGAACTCGTTTCTGGCACCTTTGCCGGTGGAGGTGTGCATGGGGTGTGTTTGGAACATTTTGTCACCAGCCGAGTCCAAAATTCAGCGATTCCCCATCTCAGCCCAGAAAGCAGGTACAACAACTTTTGTGGTGCCTTTCAGGTGCCTACCGGGGTAGTGTAAAAACTACCAACAGAACTCGTTTCTGGCACCTTCCCCGGTGGAGTTGTGCATGGGGTGTGTTTGGAACATTTTGTCACCAGCCGAGTCCAAAATTCAGCCGTTCCCCATCTCTAGGCCAGAAAGCAGGTACAACAAGTTTTGTGGTGCCTTTCTCTTGCCTACCGGTGTAGTGTAAAAACTACCAACAGAACTCGTTTCTCTGGCACCTTCCCCGGTGGAGTTGTGCATGGGGTGTGTTTGGAACATTTTGTCACCAGCCGAGTCCAAAATTCAGCCGTTCCCCATCTCAGCCCAGAAAGCAGGTAGAACAAGTTTTGTGGTGCCTTTCAGCTGCCTACCGGGGTAGTGTAAAAACTACCAACAGAACTCGTTTCTGGCACCTTCCCCGGTGGAGTTGTGCATGGGGTGTGTTTGGAACATTTTGTCACCCAGCCGAGTCCCAAAATTCAGCCGTTCCCCATCTCAGCCCAGAAAGCAGGTAGAACAACTTTTGTGGTGCCTTTCTCTTGCCTACCGGGGTAGTGTAAAAACTACCAACAGAACTCGTTTCTGGCACCTTCCCCGGTGGAGTTGTGCATGGGGTGTGTTTGGAACATTTTGTCACCCAGCCGAGTCCAAAATTCAGCGATTCCCCATCTCAGCCCAGAAAGCAGGTAGAACAAGTTTTGTGGTGTCTTTCTCTTGCCTACCGGGGTAGTGTAAAAACTACCAACAGAACTCGTTTCTGGCACCTTCCCCGGTGGAGTTGTGCATGGGGTGTGTTTGGAACATTTTGTCAGCAGCCGAGTCCAAAATTCAGCGATTCCCCATCTCAGCCCAGAAAGCAGGTAGAACAAGTTTTGTGGTGCCTTTCAGCTGCCTACCGGGGTAGTGTAAAAACTACCAACAGAACTCGTTTCTGGCACCTTTGCCGGTGGAGGTGTGCATGGGGTGTGTTTGGAACATTTTGTCACCAGCCGAGTCCAAAATTCAGCGATTCCCCATCTCAGCCCAGAAAGCAGGTAGAACAAGTTTTGTGGTGCCTTTCAGCTGCCTACCGGGGTAGTGTAAAAACTACCAACAGAACTCGTTTCTGGCACCTTCTCCGGTGGAGTTGTGCATGGGGTGTGTTTGGAACATTTTGTCACCAGCCGAGTCCAAAATTCAGCGATTCCCCATCTCAGCCCAGAAAGCAGGTAGAACAACTTTTGTGGTGCCTTTCAGCTGCCTACCGGGGTAGTGTAAAAACTACCAACAGAACTCGTTTCTGGCACCTTCCCCCGGTGGAGTTGTGCATGGGGTGTGTTTGGAACATTTTGTCACCAGCCGAGTCCAAAATTCAGCGATTCCCCATCTCAGCCCAGAAAGCAGGTAGAACAAGTTTTGTGGTGCCTTTCAGCTGCCTACCGGGGTAGTGTAAAAACTACCAACAGAACTCGTTTCTGGCACTTTGCCGGTGGAGTTGTGCATGGGGTGTGTTTGGAACATTTTGTCACCAGCCGAGTCCAAAACTCAGCTGATCCCCATCTCAGCCCAGAAAGCAGGTAGAACAAGTTTTGTGGTGCCTTTCAGCTGCCTCCCGGAGCAATGTAAAAACTACCAACAGAACTCGTTTCTGGCACCTTCCCCCGGTGGAGTTGTGCATGGGGTGTGTTTGGAACATTTTGTCACCAGCCGAGTCCAAAATTCAGCCGTTCCCCATCTCAGCCCAGAAAGCAGGTAGAACAAGTTTTGTGGTGCCTTTCAGCTGCCTACCGGGGTAGTGTAAAAACTACCAACAGAACTCGTTTCTGGCACCTTCCCCGGTGGAGTTGTGCATGGGGTGTGTTTGGAACATTTTGTCACCAGCCGAGTCCAAAATTCAGCCGTTCCCCATCTCAGCCCAGAAAGCAGGTAGAACAAGTTTTGTGGTGCCTTTCAGCTGGCTACCGGGGTAGTGTAAAAACTACCAACGGAACTCGTTTCTGGCACCTTCCCCGGTGGAGTTGTGCATGGGGTGTGTTTGGAACATTTTGTCACCAGCCGAGTCCAAAATTCAGCGATTCCCCATCTCAGCCCAGAAAGCAGGTAGAACAAGTTTTGTGGTGCCTTTCAGCTGCCTACCGGGGTAGTGTAAAAACTACCAACAGAACTCGTTTCTGGCACCTTCCCCCGGTGGAGTTGTGCATGGGGTGTGTTTGGAACATTTTGTCACCAGCCGAGTCCAAAATTCAGCGATTCCCCATCTCAGCCCAGAACGCAGGTAGAACAAGTTTTGTGGTGCCTTTCAGCTGCCTACCGGGGTAAGTGTAAAAACTACCAACGGAACTCGTTTCTGGCACCTTCCCCGGTGGAGTTGTGCATGGGGTGTGTTTGGAACATTTTGTCACCAGCCGAGTCCAAAATTCAGCGATTCCCCCATCTCAGCCCAGAAAGCAGGTAGAACAAGTTTTGTGGTGCCTTTCAGCTGCCTACCGGGGTAGTGTAAAAACTACCAACAGAACTCGTTTCTGGCACCTTTGCCGGTGGAGTTGTGCATGGGGTGTGTTTGGAACATTTTGTCACCAGCCGAGTCCAAAATTCAGCGATTCCCCATCTCAGCCCAGAAAGCAGGTAGAACAAGTTTTGTGGTGCCTTTCAGCTGCCTACCCGGGGTAGTGTAAAAACTACCAACAGAACTCGTTTCTGGCACCTTCCCCGGTGGAGGTGTGCATGGGGTGTGTTTGGAACATTTTGTCACCAGCCGAGTCCAAAATTCAGCCGTTCCCCATCTCTAGGCCAGAAAGCAGGTACAACAAGTTTTGTGGTGCCTTTCTCTTGCCTACCGGTGTAGTGTAAAAACTACCAACAGAACTCGTTTCTGGCACCTTCCCCGGGTGGAGGTTGTGCATGGGGTGTGTTTGGAACATTTTGTCACCAGCCGAGTCCAAAATTCAGCCGTTCCCCATCTCAGCCCAGAAAGCAGGTAGAACAAGTTTTGTGGTGCCTTTCAGCTGCCTACCGGGGTAGTGTAAAAACTACCAACAGAACTCGTTTCTGGCACCTTCCCCGGTGGAGTTGTGCATGGGGTGTGTTTGGAACATTTTGTCACCAGCCGAGTCCAAAATTCAGCCGTTCCCCATCTCAGCCCAGAAAGCAGGTAGAACAACTTTTGTGGTGCCTTTCTCTTGCCTACCGGGGTAGTGTAAAAAACTACCAACAGAACTCGTTTCTGGCACCTTCCCCGGTGGAGTTGTGCATGGGGTGTGTTTGGAACATTTTGTCACCAGCCGAGTCCAAAATTCAGCGATTCCCCATCTCAGCCCAGAAAGCAGGTAGAACAAGTTTTGTGGTGTCTTTCTCTTGCCTACCGGGGTAGTGTAAAAACTACCAACAGAACTCGTTTCTGGCACCCTTCCCCGGTGGAGTTGTGCATGGGGTGTGTTTGGAACATTTTTTCAGCAGCCGAGTCCAAAATTCAGCGATTCCCCATCTCAGCCCAGAAAGCAGGTAGAACAAGTTTTGTGGTGCCTTTCAGCTGCCTACCGGGGTAGTGTAAAAACTACCAACAGAACTCGTTTCTGGCACCTTTGCCGGTGGAGGTGTGCATGGGGTGTGTTTGGAACATTTTGTCACCAGCCGAGTCCAAAATTCAGCGATTCCCCATCTCAGCCCAGAAAGCAGGTAGAACAAGTTTTGTGGTGCCTTTCAGCTGCCTACCGGGGTAGTGTAAAAACTACCAACAGAACTCGTTTCTGGCACCTTCTCCGGTGGAGTTGTGCATGGGGTGTGTTTGGAACATTTTGTCACCCAGCCGAGTCCAAAATTCAGCGATTCCCCATCTCAGCCCAGAAAGCAGGTAGAACAAGTTTTGTGGTGCCTTTCAGCTGCCTACCGGGGTAGTGTAAAAACTACCAACAGAACTCGTTTCTGGCACCTTCCCCGGTGGAGTTGTGCATGGGGTGTGTTTGGAACATTTTGTCACCAGCCGAGTCCAAAATTCAGCGATTCCCCATCTCAGCCCAGAAAGCAGGTAGAACAAGTTTTGTGGTGCCTTTCAGCTGCCTACCGGGGTAGTGTAAAAAACTACCAACAGAACTCGTTTCTGGCACCTTCCCCGGTGGAGTTGTGCATGGGGTGTGTTTGGAACATTTTGTCACCAGCCGAGTCCAAACTCAGCTGATCCCCCATCTCAGCCCAGAAAGCAGGTAGAACAAGTTTTGTGGTGCCTTTCAGCTGCCTCCCGGAGCAATGTAAAAACTACCAACAGAACTCCTTTCTGGCACCTTCCCCGGTGGAGTTGTGCATGGGGTGTGTTTGGAACATTTTGTCACCAGCCGAGTCAAAATTCAGCGATTCCCCCATCTCAGCCCAGAAAGCAGGTAGAACAAGTTTTGTGGTGCCTTTCAGCTGCCTACCGGGGGTAGTGTAAAAACTACCAACAGAACTCGTTTCTGGCACCTTCCCCGGTGGAGTTGTGCATGGGGTGTGTTTGGAACATTTTGTCACCAGCCGAGTCCAAAATTCAGCCGTTCCCCATCTCAGCCCAGAAAGCAGGTAGAACAAGTTTTGTGGTGCCTTTCAGCTGCCTACCGGGGTAGTGTAAAAACTACCAACAGAACTCGTTTCTGGCACCTTCCCCGGTGGAGTTGTGCATGGGGTGTGTTTGGAACATTTTGTCACCAGCCGAGTCCAAAATTCAGCGATTCCCCATCTCAGCCAGAAAGCAGGTAGAACAAGTTTTGTGGTGCCTTTCAGCTGCCTACCGGGGTAGTGTAAAAACTACCAACAGAACTCGTTTCTGGCACCTTCCCCGGTGGAGTTGTGCATGGGGTGTGTTTGGAACATTTTGTCACCAGCCGAGTCCAAAATTCAGCGATTCCCCCATCTCAGCCCAGAACGCAGGTAGAACAAGTTTTTGTGGTGCCTTTCAGCTGCCTACCAGGGTAGTGTAAAAACTACCAACGGAACTCGTTTCTGGCACCTTCCCCGGTGGAGTTGTGCATGGGGTGTGTTTGGAACATTTTGTCACCAGCCGAGTCCAAAATTCAGCGATTCCCCATCTCAGCCCAGAAAGCAGGTAGAACAAGTTTTGTGGTGCCTTTCAGCTGCCTACCGGGGTAGTGTAAAAACTACCAACAGAACTCGTTTCTGGCACCTTCCCCGGTGGAGTTGTGCATGGGGTGTGTTTGGAACATTTTGTCACCCAGCCGAGTCCAAAATTCAGCCGTTCCCCATCTCAGCCCAGAAAGCAGGTAGAACAAGTTTTGTGGTGCCTTTCAGCTGCCTACCGGGGTAGTGTAAAAACTACCACACAGAACTCGTTTCTGGCACCTTCCCCGGTGGAGTTGTGCATGGGGTGTGTTTGGAACATTTTGTCACCAGCCGAGTCCAAAATTCAGCGATTCCCCATCTCAGCCCAGAAAGCAGGTAGAACAAGTTTTGTGGTGCCTTTCAGCTGCCTACCGGGGTAGTGTAAAAACTACCAACAGAACTCGTTTCTGGCACCTTCCCCGGTGGAGTTGTGCATGGGGTGTGTTTGGAACATTTTGTCACCAGCCGAGTCCAAAATTCAGCGATTCCCCATCTCAGCCCAGAACGCAGGTAGAACAAGTTTTTGTGGTGCCTTTCAGCTGCCTACCGGGGTAGTGTAAAAACTACCAACGGAACTCGTTTCTGGCACCTTCCCCGGTGGAGTTGTGCATGGGGTGTGTTTGGAACATTTTGTCACCAGCCGAGTCCAAAATTCAGCGATTCCCCATCTCAGCCCAGAAAGCAGGTAGAACAAGTTTTGTGGTGCCTTTCAGCTGCCTACCGGGGTAGTGTAAAAACTACCAACAGAACTCGTTTCTGGCACCTTCCCCGGTGGAGTTGTGCATGGGGTGTGTTTGGAACATTTTGTCACCAGCCGAGTCCAAAATTCAGCGATTCCCCATCTCAGCCCAGAAAGCAGGTAGAACAAGTTTTGTGGTGCCTTTCAGCTGCCTACCGGGGGTAGTGTAAAAACTACCAACAGAACTCGTTTCTGGCACCCTTTGCCGGTGGAGGTGTGCATGGGGTGTGTTTTGGAACATTTTGTCACCAGCCGAGTCCAAAATTCAGCGATTCTCCATCTCAGCCCAGAAAGCAGGTTACAACAAGTTTGTGGTGCCTTTCTCTTGCCTACCGGGGTACTGTAAAAAACTACCACAGAACTCGTTTCTGGCACCTTCCCCGGTGGAGTTGTGCATGGGGTGTGTTTGGAACATTTTGTCACCAGCCGAGTCCAAAATTCAGCGATTCCCCATCTCAGCCCAGAAAGCAGGTAGAACAAGTTTTGTGGTGCCTTTCAGCTGCCTACCGGGGTAGTGTAAAAACTACCAACAGAACTCGTTTCTGGCACCTTCCCCGGTGGAGTTGTGCATGGGGTGTGTTTGGAACATTTTGTCACCAGCCGAGTCCAAAATTCAGCGATTCCCCATCTCAGCCCAGAACGCAGGTAGAACAAGTTTTGTGGTGCCTTTCAGCTGCCTACCGGGGTAGTGTAAAAACTACCAACGGAACTCGTTTCTGGCACCTTCCCCGGTGGAGTTGTGCATGGGGTGTGTTTGGAACATTTTGTCACCAGCCGAGTCCAAAATTCAGCCGTTCCCCATCTCAGCCCAGAAAGCAGGTAGAACAAGTTTTGTGGTGCCCTTTCAGCTGCCTACCGGGGTAGTGTAAAAAACTACCAACAGAACTCGTTTCTGGCACCTTCCCCGGTGGAGGTGTGCATGGGGTGTGTTTGGAACATTTTGTCACCAGCCGAGTCCAAAAGTCAGCGATTCCCCATCTCAGCCCAGAAAGCAGGTAGAACAAGTTTTGTGGTGCCTTTCAGCTGCCTACCGGGGTAGTGTAAAAACTACCAACAGAACTCGTTTCTGGCACCTTCCCCGGTGGAGGTGTGCATGGGGTGTGTTTGGAACATTTTGTCACCAGCCGAGTCCAAAATTCAGCGATTCCCCATCTCAGCCCAGAAAGCAGGTACAACAAGTTTTGTGGTGCCTTTCAGCTGCCTACCGGGGTAGTGTAAAAACTACCAACGGAACTCGTTTCTGGCAACCTTCCCCGGTGGAGTTGTGCATGGGGTGTGTTTGGAACATTTTGTCACCAAGCCGAGTCCAAAATTCAGCTATTCCCCATCTCAGCCCAGAAAGCAGGTAGAACAAGTTTTGTGGTGCCTTTCAGCTGCCTACCGGGGTAGTGTAAAAACTACCAACAGAACTCGTTTCTGGCACCTTCCCCGGTGGAGGTGTGCATGGGGTGTGTTTGGAACATTTTGTCACCAGCCGAGTCCAAAATTCAGCGATTCTCCATCTCAGCCCAGAAAGCAGGTACAACAAGTTTTGTGGTGCCTTTCTCTTTGCCTACCGGGGTACTGTAAAAACTACCAACAGAACTCGTTTTTCTGGCACCTTCCCCGGTGGAGTTGTGCATGGGGTGTGTTTGGAACATTTTGTCACCAGCCGAGTCCAAAATTCAGCGATTCCCCATCTCAGCCCAGAAAGCAGGTAGAACAAGTTTTGTGGTGCCTTTCAGCTGCCTACCGGGGTAGTGTAAAAACTACCAACAGAACTCATTTCTGGGCACCTTCCCCGGTGGAGGTGTGCATGGGGTGTGTTTGGAACATTTTGTCACCAGCCGAGTCCAAAATTCAGCGATTCTCCATCTCAGCCCAGAAAGCAGGTACAACAAGTTTTGTGGTGCCTTTTCTCTTGCCTACCGGGGTACTGTAAAAACTACCAACAGAACTCGTTTCTGGCACCTTCCCCGGTGGAGTTGTGCATGGGGTGTGTTTGGAACATTTTGTCACCAGCCGAGTCCAAAATTCAGCGATTCCCCATCTCAGCCCAGAAAGCAGGTAGAACAAGTTTTTGTGGTGCCTTTCAGCTGCCTACCGGGGTAGTGTAAAAACTACCAACAGAACTCCTTTCTGGCACCTTCCCCGGTGGAGTTGTGCATGGGGTGTGTTTGGAACATTTTGTCACCAGCCGAGTCCAAAATTCAGCGATTCCCCATCTCAGCCCAGAAAGCAGGTAGAACAAGTTTTGTGGTGCCTTTCAGCTGCCTACCGGGGTAGTGTAAAAACTACCAACAGAACTCCTTTCTGGCACCTTCCCCGGTGGAGTTGTGCATGGGGTGTGTTTGGAAACATTTTGTCAGCAGCCGAGTCCAAAATTCAGCGATTCCCCATCTCAGCCCAGAAAGCAGGTAGAACAAGTTTTGTGGTGCCTTTCAGCTGCCTACCGGGGTAGTGTAAAAACTACCAACAGAACTCGTTTCTGGCACCTTCCCCGGTGGAGTTGTGCATGGGGTGTGTTTGGAACATTTTGTCACCAGCCGAGTCCAAAATTCAGCGATTCCCCATCTCAGCCCAGAAAGCAGGTAGAACAAGTTTTGTGGTGCCTTTCAGCTGCCTACCGGGGTAGTGTAAAAACTACCAACAGAACTCATTTCTGGCACCTTCCCCGGTGGAGGTGTGCATGGGGTGTGTTTGGAACATTTTGTCACCAGCCGAGTCCAAAATTCAGCGATTCTCCCATCTCAGCCCAGAAAGCAGGTACGAACAAGTTTTGTGGTGCCTTTCAGCTGCTCTACCGGGTACGTGTAAAAACTACCAAGGCAGAACTCGTTTCTGGCACCTTCCCCCGTGGAGTTGTGCATGGGGTGTGTTTGGAACATTTTGTCACCAGCCGAGTCCAAAATTCAGCGATTCCCCATCTCAGCCCAGAAAGCAGGTAGAACAAGTTTTGTGGTGCCTTTCAGCTGCCTACCGGGGTAGTGTAAAAACTACCTACAGAGACTCCTTTCTGGCACCTTCCCCGGTGGAGTTGTGCATGGGGTGTGTTTGGAACATTTTGTCACCAGCCGAGTCCAAAATTCAGCGATTTCCCCAATCTCAGCCCAGAAAGCAGGTAGAACAAGTTTTGTGGTGCCTTTCAGCTGCCTACCGGGGTAGTGTAAAAACTACCAACAGAACTCCGTTTCTGGCACCCTTCCCCGGTGGAGTTGTGCATGGGGTGTGTTTGGAACATTTTGTCACAGCCGAGTCCAAAATTCAGCGATTCCCCATCTCAGCCCAGAAAGCAGGTAGAACAAAAGTTTTGTGGTGCCTTTCAGCTGCCTACCGGGGTAGTGTAAAAACTACCAACAGAACTCCGTTTCTGGCACCTTTCCCCGGTGGAGTTGTGCATGGGGTGTGTTTGGAACATTTTGTCACAGCCGAGTCCAAAATTCAGCGATTCCCCATCTCAGCCCAGAAAGCAGGTAGAACAAGTTTTGTGGTGCCTTTCAGCTGCCTACCGGGGTAGTGTAAAAACTACCAACAGAACTCGTTTCTGGCACCTTTGCCGGTGGAGGTGTGCATGGGGTGTGTTTGGAACATTTTGTCACCAGCCGAGTCCAAAATTCAGCGATTCCCCATCTCAGCCCAGGAGCAATGTAAAAACTACCAACAGAACTCGTTTCTGGCACCTTCCCCGGTGGAGTTGTGCATGGGGTGTGTTTGGAACATTTTGTCACCAGCCGAGTCCAAAATTCAGCCGTTCCCCATCTCAGCCCAGAAAGCAGGTAGAACAAGTTTTGTGGTGCCTTTCAGCTGCCTACCGGGGTAGTGTAAAAACTACCAACAGAACTCGTTTCTGGCACCTTCCCCGGTGGAGGTGTGCATGGGGTGTGTTTGGAACATTTTGTCACCAGCCGAGTCCAAAATTCAGCGATTCTCCATCTCAGCCCAGAAAGCAGGTACAACAAGTTTTGTGGTGCCTTTCTCTTGCCTACCGGGGTACTGTAAAAACTACCAACAGAACTCGTTTCTGGCACCTTCCCCGGTGGAGTTGTGCATGGGGTGTGTTTGGAACATTTTGTCACCAGCCGAGTCCAAAATTCAGCGATTCCCCATCTCAGCCCAGAAAGCAGGTAGAACAAGTTTTGTGGTGCCTTTCAGCTGCCTACCGGGGTAGTGTAAAAACTACCAACAGAACTCGTTTCTGGCACCTTCCCCGGTGGAGTTGTGCATGGGGTGTGTTTGGAACATTTTGTCACCAGCCGAGTCCAAAATTCAGCGATTCCCCATCTCAGCCCAGAAAGCAGGTAGAACAAGTTTTGTGGTGCCTTTCAGCTGCCTACCGGGGTAGTGTAAAAACTACCAACAGAACTCGTTTCTGGCACCTTTGCCGGTGGAGGTGTGCATGGGGTGTGTTTGGAACATTTTGTCACCAGCCGAGTCCAAAATTCAGCGATTCCCCATCTCAGCCCAGAAAGCAGGTAGAAAAACTTTTGTGGTGCCTTTCAGCTGCCTACCGGGGTAGTGTAAAAACTACCAACAGAACTCGTTTCTGGCACCTTCCCCGGTGGAGTTGTGCATGGGGTGTGTTTGGAACATTTTGTCACCAGCCGAGTCCAAAATTCAGCGATTCCCCATCTCAGCCCAGAAAGCAGGTACAACAACTTTTGTGGTGCCTTTCTCTTGCCTACCGGGGTAGTGTAAAAACTACCAACAGAACTCGTTTCTGGCACCTTCCCCGGTGGAGTTGTGCATGGGGTGTGTTTGGAACATTTTGTCACCAGCCGAGTCCAAAATTCAGCGATTCCCCATCTCAGCCCAGAAAGCAGGTAGAACAAGTTTTGTGGTGCCTTTCAGCTGCCTACCGGGGTAGCGTAAAAACTACCAACAGAACTCGTTTCTGGCACCTTCCCCGGTGGATTGTGCATGGGGTGTGTTTGGAACATTTTGTCACCAGCCGAGTCCAAAATTCAGCGATTCCCCATCTCAGCCCAGAAAGCAGGTAGAACAAGTTTTCTGGTGCCTTTCAGCTGCCTACCGGGGTAGTGTAAAAACTACCAACAGAACTCGTTTCTGGCACCTTCCCCGGTGGAGTTGTGCATGGGGTGTGTTTGGAACATTTTGTCACCAGCCGAGTCCAAAATTCAGCGATTCCCCATCTCAGCCCAGAAAGCAGGTAGAACAAGTTTTGTGGTGCCTTTCAGCTGCCTACCGGGGTAGTGTAAAAACTACCAACAGAACTCGTTTCTGGCACCTTCCCCGGTGGAGGTGTGCATGGGGTGTGTTTGGAACATTTTGTCACCAGCCGAGTCCAAAATTCAGCGATTCCCCATCTCAGCCCAGAAAGCAGGTAGAACAAGTTTTGTGGTGCCTTTCAGCTGCCTACCGGGGTAGTGTAAAAACTACCAACAGAACTCGTTTCTGGCACCTTCCCCGGTGGAGTTGTGCATGGGGTGTGTTTGGAACATTTTGTCAGCAGCCGAGTCCAAAATTCAGCGATTCTCCATCTCAGCCCAGAAAGCAGGTAGAAAAACTTTTGTGGTGCCTTTCTCTTGCCTACCGGGGTAGTGTAAAAACTACCAACAGAACTCGTTTCTGGCACCTTCCTCGGTAGAGTTGTGCATGGGGTGTGTTTGGAACATTTTGTCACCAGCCGAGTCCAAAATTCAGCGATTCCCCATCTCAGCCCAGAAAGCAGGTAGAACAAGTTTTGTGGTGCCTTTCAGCTGCCTACCGGGGTAGTGTAAAAACTACCAACAGAACTCGTTTCTGGCACCTTTGCCAGTGGAGTTGTGCATGGGGTGTGTTTGGAACATTTTGTCACCAGCCGAGTCCAAAATTCAGCTGTTCCCCATCTCAGCCCAGAAAGCAGGTAGAACAAGTTTTGTGGTGCCTTTCTCTTGCCTACCGGGGTAGTGTAAAAACTACCAACAGAACTCGTTTCTGTCACCTTCCCCGGTGGAGTTGTGCATGGGGTGTGTTTGGAACATTTTGTCACCAGCCGAGTCCAAAATTCAGCGATTCCCCATCTCAGCCCAGAAAGCAGGTAGAACAAGTTTTGTGGTGCCTTTCAGCTGCCTACCGGGGTAGTGTAAAAACTACCAACAGAACTCGTTTCTGGCACCTTCCCCGGTGGAGTTGTGCATGGGGTGTGTTTGGAACATTTTGTCACCAGCCGAGTCCAAAATTCAGCGATTCCCCATCTCAGCCCAGAAAGCAGGTAGAACAAGTTTTGTGGTGCCTTTCTCTTGCCTACCGGGGTAGTGTAAAAACTACCAACAGAACTCGTTTCTGGCACCTTCCCCGGTGGAGTTGTGCATGGGGTGTGTTTGGAACATTTTGTCACCAGCCGAGTCCAAAATTCAGCGATTCCCCATCTCAGCCCAGAAAGCAGGTAGAACAAGTTTTGTGGTGCCGTTCAGCTGCCTACCGGGGTAGTGTAAAAACTACCAACAGAACTCGTTTCTGGCACCTTCCCCGGTGGAGGTGTGCATGGGGTGTGTTTGGAACATTTTGTCAGCAGCCGAGTCCAAAATTCAGCGATTCTCCATCTCAGCCCAGAAAGCAGGTAGAACAAGTTTTGTGGTGCCTTTCTCTTGCCTACCGGGGTAGTGTAAAAACTACCAACAGAACTCGTTTCTGGCACCTTCCTCGGTAGAGTTGTGCATGGGGTGTGTTTGGAACATTTTGTCACCAGCCGAGTCCAAAACTCAGCTGTTCCCCATCTCAGCCCAGAAAGCAGGTAGAAAACCTTTTGTGGTGCCTTTCAGCTGCCTACCGGGGTAGTGTAAAAACTACCAACAGAACTCGTTTCTGGCACCTTTGCCAGTGGAGTTGTGCATGGGGTGTGTTTGGAACATTTTGTCACCAGCCGAGTCCATAATTCAGCTGTTCCCCATCTCAGCCCAGAAAGCAGGTAGAACAAGTTTTGTGGTGCCTTTCTCTTGCCTACCGGGGTAGTGTAAAAACTACCAACAGAACTCGTTTCTGTCACCTTCCCCGGTGGAGTTGTGCATGGGGTGTGTTTGGAACATTTTGTCAGCAGCCGAGTCCAAAATTCAGCCGTTCCCCATCTCAGCCCAGAAAGCAGGTAGAACAAGTTTGGCGGTGCCTTTCTCTTGCCTACCGGGGTAGTGTAAAAACTACCAACAGAACTCGTTTCTGGCACCTTCCCCGGTGGAGTTGTGCATGGGGTGTGTTTGGAACATTTTGTCACCAGCCGAGTCCAAAATTCAGCTATTCCCCATCTCAGCCCAGAAAGCAGGTAGAAAAACTTTTGTGGTGCCTTTCAGCTACCTACCGGGGTAGTGTAAAAACTACCAACAGAACTCGTTTCTGGCACCTTCCCCGGTGGAGTTGTGCATGGGGTGTGTTTGGAACATTTTGTTACCGACCGAGTCCAAAATTCAGCGATTCCCCATCTCAGCCCAGAAAGCAGGTAGAACAAGTTTTGTGGTGCCTTTCAGCTGCCTACCGGGGTAGTGTAAAAACTACCAACGGAACTCGTTTCTGGCACCTTCCCCGGTGGAGTTGTGCATGGGGTGTGTTTGGAACATTTTGTCACCAGCCGAGTCCAAAATTCAGCGATTCCCCATCTCAGCCCAGAAAGCAGGTAGAACAAGTTTTGTGGTGCCTTTCTCTTGCCTACCGGGGTAGTGTAAAAACTACCAACAGAACTCGTTTCTGTCACCTTCCCCGGTGGAGTTGTGCATGGGGTGTGTTTGGAACATTTTGTCACCAGCCGAGTCCAAAATTCAGCGATTCCCCATCTCAGCCCAGAAAGCAGGTAGAACAAGTTTTGTGGTGCCTTTCAGCTGCCTACCGGGGTAGTGTAAAAACTACCAACAGAACTCGTTTCTGGCACCTTCCCCGGTGGAGTTGTGCATGGGGTGTGTTTGGAACATTTTGTCAGCAGCCGAGTCCAAAATTCAGCCGTTCCCCATCTCAGCCCAGAAAGCAGGTAGAAC
Source organism: Falco biarmicus (assembly GCF_023638135.1). Taxonomy (NCBI): domain Eukaryota; kingdom Metazoa; phylum Chordata; class Aves; order Falconiformes; family Falconidae; genus Falco; species Falco biarmicus. Next base: position 228,339 of record NW_026611736.1, read on the forward strand.
AAGTTTTGTGGTGCCTTTCTCTTGCCTACCGGGGGTAGTGTAAAAACTACCAACAGAACTCGTTTCTGGCACCTTCCCCGGTGGAGTTGTGCATGGGGTGTGTTTGGAACATTTTGTCACCAGCCGAGTCCAAAATTCAGCTATTCCCCATCTCAGCCCAGAAAGCAGGTAGAAAAACTTTTGTGGTGCCTTTCAGCTACCTACCGGGGTAGTGTAAAAACTACCAACAGAACTCGTTTCTGGCACCTTCCCCGGTGGAGTTGTGCATGGGGTGTGTTTGGAACATTTTGTTACCGACCGAGTCCAAAATTCAGCGATTCCCCATCTCAGCCCAGAAAGCAGGTAGAACAAGTTTTGTGGTGCCTTTCAGCTGCCTACCGGGGTAGTGTAAAAACTACCAACGGAACTCGTTTCTGGCACCTTCCCCGGTGGAGTTGTGCATGGGGTGTGTTTGGAACATTTTGTCACCAGCCGAGTCCAAAATTCAGCGATTCCCCATCTCAGCCCAGAAAGCAGGTAGAACAAGTTTTGTGGTGCCTTTCAGCTGCCTACCGGGGTAGTGTAAAAACTACCAACAGAACTCGTTTCTGGCACCTTCCCCGGTGGAGTTGTGCATGGGGTGTGTTTGGAACATTTTGTCAGCAGCCGAGTCCAAAATTCAGCCGTTCCCCATCTCAGCCCAGAAAGCAGGTAGAACAAGTTTTGTGGTGCCTTTCTCTTGCCTACCGGGGTAGTGTAAAAACTACCAACAGAACTCGTTTCTGGCACCTTCCCCGGTGGAGTTGTGCATGGGGTGTGTTTGGAACATTTTGTCACCAGCCGAGTCCAAAATTCAGCTATTCCCCATCTCAGCCCAGAAAGCAGGTAGAAAAACTTTTGTGGTGCCTTTCAGCTACCTACCGGGGTAGTGTAAAAACTACCAACAGAACTCGTTTCTGGCACCTTCCCCGGTGGAGTTGTGCATGGGGTGTGTTTGGAACATTTTGTTACCGACCGAGTCCAAAATTCAGCGATTCCCCATCTCAGCCCAGAAAGCAGGTAGAACAAGTTTTGTGGTGCCTTTCAGCTGCCTACCGGGGTAGTGTAAAAACTACCAACGGAACTCGTTTCTGGCACCTTCCCCGGTGGAGTTGTGCATGGGGTGTGTTTGGAACATTTTGTCACCAGCCGAGTCCAAAATTCAGCGATTCCCCATCTCAGCCCAGAAAGCAGGTAGAACAAGTTTTGTGGTGCCTTTCAGCTGCCTACCGGGGTAGTGTAAAAACTACCAACAGAACTCGTTTCTGGCACCTTCCCCGGTGGAGTTGTGCATGGTGTGTGTTTGGAACATTTTGTCACCAGCCGAGTCCAAAATTCAGCCGTTCCCCATCTCAGCCCAGAAAGCAGGTAGAACAAGTTTTGTGGTGCCTTTCTCTTGCCTACCGGGGTAGTGTAAAAACTACCAACAGAACTCGTTTCTGGCACCTTCCCCGGTGGAGTTGTGAATGGGGTGTGTTTGGAACATTTTGTCACAAGCCGAGTCCAAAATTCAGCCGTTCCCCATCTCAGCCCAGAAAGCAGGTAGAACAAGTTTTGTGGTGCCTTTCTCTTGCCTACCGGGGTAGTGTAAAAACTACCAACAGAACTCGTTTCTGGCACCTTCCCCGGTGGAGTTGTGCATGGTGTGTGTTTGGAACATTTTGTCACCAGCCGAGTCCAAAATTCAGCGATTCCCCATCTCAGCCCAGAAAGCCGGTAGAACAAGTTTTGTGGTGCCTTACTCTTGCCTACCGGGGTAGTGTAAAAACTACCAACAGAACTCGTTTCTGGTACCTTCCCCGGTGGAGTTGTGCATGGGGTGTGTTTGGAACATTTTGTCACCAGCCGAGTCCAAAATTCAGCGATTCCCCATCTCAGCCCAGAAAGCAGGTAGAACAAGTTTTGTGGTGCCTTTCAGCTGCCTACCGGGGTAGTGTAAAAACTACCAACAGAACTCGTTTCTGGCACCTTCCCCGGTGGAGTTGTGCATGGGGTGTGTTTGGAACATTTTGTCACCAGCCGAGTCCAAAATTCAGCTATTCCCCATCTCAGCCCAGAAAGCAGGTAGAACAAGTTTTGTGGTGCCTTTCTCTTGCCTACCGGGGTAGTGTAAAAACTACCAACAGAACTCGTTTCTGTCACCTTCCCCGGTGGAGTTGTGCATGGGGTGTGTTTGGAACATTTTGTCACCAGCCGAGTCCAAAACTCAGCTGATCCCCATCTCAGCCCAGAAAGCAGGTAGAACAAGTTTTGTGGTGCCTTTCAGCTGCCTCCCGGAGCAATGTAAAAACTACCAACAGAACTCCTTTCTGGCACCTTCCCCGGTGGAGTTGTGCATGGGGTGTGTTTGGAACATTTTGTCACCAGCCGAGTCCAAAATTCAGCCGTTCCCCATCTCAGCCCAGAAAGCAGGTAGAACAAGTTTTGTGGTGCCTTTCAGCTGCCTACCGGGGTAGTGTAAAAACTACCAACGGAACTCGTTTCTGGCACCTTCCCCGGTGGAGTTGTGCATGGGGTGTGTTTGGAACATTTTGTCACCAGCCGAGTCCAAAATTCAGCGATTCCCCATCTCAGCCCAGAAAGCAGGTAGAACAAGTTTTGTGGTGCCTTTCAGCTGCCTACCGGGGTAGTGTAAAAACTACCAACAGAACTCGTTTCTGGCACCTTCCCCGGTGGAGTTGTGCATGGGGTGTGTTTGGAACATTTTGTCACCAGCCGAGTCCAAAATTCAGCGATTCCCCATCTCAGCCCAGAACGCAGGTAGAACAAGTTTTGTGGTGCCTTTCAGCTGCCTACCGGGGTAGTGTAAAAACTACCAACGGAACTCGTTTCTGGCACCTTCCCCGGTGGAGTTGTGCATGGGGTGTGTTTGGAACATTTTGTCACCAGCCGAGTCCAAAATTCAGCGATTCCCCATCTCAGCCCAGAAAGCAGGTAGAACAAGTTTTGTGGTGCCTTTCTCTTGCCTACCGGGGTAGTGTAAAAACTACCAACAGAACTCCTTTCTGGCACCTTCCCCGGTGGAGTTGTGCATGGGGTGTGTTTGGAACATTTTGTCACCAGCCGAGTCCAAAATTCAGCGATTCCCCATCTCAGCCCAGAAAGCAGGTACAAAAAGTTTTGTGGTGCCTTTCTCTTGCCTACCGGGGTAGTGTAAAAACTACCAACAGAACTCGTTTCTGGCACCTTCCCCGGTGGAGTTGTGCATGGGGTGTGTTTGCAACATTTTGTCACCAGCCGAGTCCAAAATTCAGCGATTCCCCATCTCAGCCCAGAAAGCAGGTAGAACAAGTTTTGTGGTGCCTTTCAGCTGCCTACCGGGGTAGTGTAAAAACTACCAACAGAACTCGTTTCTGGCACCTTCCCCGGTGGAGTTGTGCATGGGGTGTGTTTGGAACATTTTGTCACCAGCCGAGTCCAAAATTCAGCGATTCCCCATCTCAGCCCAGAAAGCAGGTACAACAAGTTTTGTGGTGCCTTTCAGGTGCCTACCGGGGTAGTGTAAAAACTACCAACGGAACTCGTTTCTGGCACCTTCCCCGGTGGAGTTGTGCATGGGGTGTGTTTGGAACATTTTGTCACCAGCCGAGTCCAAAATTCAGCGATTCCCCATCTCAGCCCAGAAAGCAGGTAGAACAAGTTTTGTGGTGTCTTTCAGCTGCCTACCGGGGTAGTGTAAAAACTACCAACAGAACTCGTTTCTGGCACCTTCCCCGGTGGAGTTGTGCATGGGGTGTGTTTGGAACATTTTGTCACCAGCCGAGTCCAAAATTCAGCGATTCCCCATCTCAGCCCAGAAAGCAGGTACAACAACTTTTGTGGTGCCTTTCTCTTGCCTACCGGGGTAGTGTAAAAACTACCAACAGAACTCGTTTCTGGCACCTTCCCCGGTGGAGTTGTGCATGGGGTGTGTTTGGAACATTTTGTCACCAGCCGAGTCCAAAATTCAGCGATTCCCCATCTCAGCCCAGAAAGCAGGTAGAACAAGTTTTGTGGTGCCTTTCAGCTGCCTACTGGGGTACTGTAAAAACTACCAACAGAACTCGTTTCTGGCACCTTCCCCGGTGGAGTTGTGCATGGGGTGTGTTTGGAACATTTTGTCACCAGCCGAGTCCAAAATTCAGCCGTTCCCCATCTCAGCCCAGAAAGCAGGTAGAACAAGTTTTGTGGTGCCTTTCAGCTGCCTACCGGGGTAGTGTAAAAACTACCAACAGAACTCGTTTCTGGCACCTTCCCCGGTGGAGTTGTGCATGGGGTGTGTTTGGAACATTTTGTCACCAGCCGAGTCCAAAATTCAGCGATTCCCCATCTCAGCCCAGAAAGCAGGTAGAACAAGTTTTGTGGTGCCTTTCAGCTGCCTACCGGGGTAGTGTAAAAACTACCAACAGAACTCGTTTCTGGCACCTTCCCCGGTGGAGTTGTGCATGGGGTGTGTTTGGAACATTTTGTCACCAGCCGAGTCCAAAATTCAGCGATTCCCCATCTCAGCCCAGAAAGCAGGTAGAACAAGTTTTGTGGTGCCTTTCAGCTGCCTACCGGGGTAGTGTAAAAACTACCAACAGAACTCGTTTCTGGCACCTTTGCCAGTGGAGGTGTGCATGGGGTGTGTTTTGAACATTTTGTCACCAGCCGAGTCCAAAATTCAGCTGTTCCCCATCTCAGCCCAGAAAGCAGGTAGAACAAGTTTTCTGGTGCCTTTCAGCTGCCTACCGGGGTAGTGTAAAAACTACCAACAGAACTCATTTCTGGCACCTTCCCCGGTGGAGTTGTGCATGGGGTGTGTTTGGAACATTTTGTCACCAGCCGAGTCCAAAATTCAGCCGTTCCTCATCTCAGCCCAGAAAGCAGGTAGAACAAGTTTTGTGGTGCCTTTCAGCTGCCTACCGGGGTAGTGTAAAAACTACCAACAGAACTCGTTTCTGGCACCTTCCCCGGTGGAGTTGTGCATGGGGTGTGTTTGGAACATTTTGTCAGCAGCCGAGTCCAAAATTCAGCGATTCCCCATCTCAGCCCAGAAAGCAGGTAGAACAAGTTTTGTGGTGCCTTTCAGCTGCCTACCGGGGTAGTGTAAAAACTACCAACAGAACTCCTTTCTGGCACCTTCCCCGGTGGAGTTGTGCATGGGGTGTGTTTGGAACATTTTGTCAGCAGCCGAGTCCAAAATTCAGCGATTCCCCATCTCAGCCCAGAAAGCAGGTAGAACAAGTTTTGTGGTGCCTTTCAGCTGCCTACCGGGGTAGTGTAAAAACTACCAACAGAACTCGTTTCTGGCACCTTTGCCAGTGAGGTGTGCATGGGGTGTGTTTGGAACATTTTGTCACCAGCCGAGTCCAAAATTCAGCCGTTCCCCATCTCAGCCCAGAAAGCAGGTAGAACAAGTTTTGTGGTGCCTTTCAGCTGCCTACCGGGGTAGTGTAAAAACTACCAACAGAACTCGTTTCTGGCACCTTCCCCGGTGGAGTTGTGCATGGGGTGTGTTTGGAACATTTTGTCACCAGCCGAGTCCAAAATTCAGCGATTCCCCATCTCAGCCCAGAAAGCAGGTAGAACAAGTTTTGTGGTGCCTTTCAGCTGCCTACCGGGGTAGTGTAAAAACTACCAACAGAACTCGTTTCTGGCACCTTTGCCAGTGGAGGTGTGCATGGGGTGTGTTTTGAACATTTTGTCACCAGCCGAGTCCAAAATTCAGCTGTTCCCCATCTCAGCCCAGAAAGCAGGTAGAACAAGTTTTCTGGTGCCTTTCAGCTGCCTACCGGGGTAGTGTAAAAACTACCAACAGAACTCATTTCTGGCACCTTCCCCGGTGGAGTTGTGCATGGGGTGTGTTTGGAACATTTTGTCACCAGCCGAGTCCAAAATTCAGCCGTTCCTCATCTCAGCCCAGAAAGCAGGTAGAACAAGTTTTGTGGTGCCTTTCAGCTGCCTACCGGGGTAGTGTAAAAACTACCAACAGAACTCGTTTCTGGCACCTTCCCCGGTGGAGTTGTGCATGGGGTGTGTTTGGAACATTTTGTCACCAGCCGAGTCCAAAATTCAGCGATTCCCCATCTCAGCCCAGAAAGCAGGTACAACAAGTTTTGTGGTGCCTTTCAGCTGCCTACCGGGGTAGTGTAAAAACTACCAACAGAACTCGTTTCTGGCACCTTCCCCGGTGGAGTTGTGCATGGGGTGTGTTTGGAACATTTTGTCAGCAGCCGAGTCCAAAATTCAGCGATTCCCCATCTCAGCCCAGAAAGCAGGTAGAACAAGTTTTGTGGTGCCTTTCAGCTGCCTACCGGGGTAGTGTAAAAACTACCAACAGAACTCGTTTCTGGCACCTTTGCCGGTGGAGGTGTGCATGGGGTGTGTTTGGAACATTTTGTCACCAGCCGAGTCCAAAATTCAGCCGTTCCCCATCTCAGCCCAGAAAGCAGGTAGAACAAGTTTTGTGGTGCCTTTCAGCTGCCTACCGGGGTAGTGTAAAAACTACCAACAGAACTCGTTTCTGGCACCTTCCCCGGTGGAGTTGTGCATGGGGTGTGTTTGGAACATTTTGTCACCAGCCGAGTCCAAAATTCAGCGATTCCCCATCTCAGCCCAGAAAGCAGGTAGAACAAGTTTTGTGGTGCCTTTCAGCTGCCTACCGGGGTAGTGTAAAAACTACCAACAGAACTCGTTTCTGGCACCTTCCCCGGTGGAGTTGTGCATGGGGGTGTGTTTGGAACATTTTGTCACCAGCCGAGTCCAAAATTCAGCGATTCCCCATCTCAGCCCAGAAAGCAGGTAGAACAAGTTTTGTGGTGCCTTTCTCTTGCCTACCGGGGTAGTGTAAAAACTACCAACAGAACTCCTTTCTGGCACCTTCCCCGGTGGAGTTGTGCATGGGGTGTGTTTGGAACATTTTGTCACCAGCCGAGTCCAAAATTCAGCGATTCCCCATCTCAGCCCAGAAAGCAGGTACAAAAAGTTTTGTGGTGCCTTTCTCTTGCCTACCGGGGTAGTGTAAAAACTACCAACAGAACTCGTTTCTGGCACCTTCCCCGGTGGAGTTGTGCATGGGGTGTGTTTGGAACATTTTGTCACCAGCCGAGTCCAAAATTCAGCCGTTCCCCATCTCAGCCCAGAAAGCAGGTAGAAAAACTTTTGTGGTGCCTTTCAGCTGCCTACTGGGGTACTGTAAAAACTACCAACAGAACTCGTTTCTGGCACCTTCCCCGGTGGAGTTGTGCATGGGGTGTGTTTGGAACATTTTTTCACCAGCCGAGTCCAAAATTCAGCGATTCTCCATCTCAGCCCAGAAAGCAGGTACAACAAGTTTTGTGGTGCCTTTCAGCTGCCTACCGGGGTAGTGTAAAAACTACCAACAGAACTCGTTTCTGGCACCTTCCCCGGAGGAGTTGTGCATGGGGTGTGTTTGGAACATTTTGTCACCAGCCGAGTCCAAAATTCAGCGATTCCCCATCTCAGCCCAGAAAGCAGGTAGAACAAGTTTTGTGGTGCCTTTCAGCTCCTACCGGGATAGTGTAAAAACTACCAACAGAACTCGTTTCTGGCACCTTTGCCAGTGGAGGTGTGCATGGGGTGTGTTTGGAACATTTTGTCACCAGCCGAGTCCAAAATTCAGCCGTTCCCCATCTCGTCCAAAATTCAGCCGTTCCCCATCTCAGCCCAGAAAGCAGGTATGAACAAGTTTTGTGGTGCCTTTCTCTTGCCAACCGGGGTAGTGTAAAAACTACCAACAGAACTCGTTTCTGGCACTTTCCCCGGTGGAGTTGTGCATGGGGTGTGTTTGGAACATTTTGTCACCAGCCGAGTCCAAAATTCAGCGATTCCCCATCTCAGCCCAGAAAGCAGGTAGAACAAGTTTTGTGGTGCCTTTCAGCTGCCTACCGGGGTAGTGTAAAAAACTACCAACAGAACTCGTTTCTGGCACCTTCCCCGGTGGAGTTGTGCATGGGGTGTGTTTGGAACATTTTGTCACCAGCCGAGTCCAAAATTAAGCGATTCCCCATCTCAGCCCAGAAAGCAGGTAGAACAAGTTTTGTGGTGCCTTTCAGCTGCCTACCGGGGGTAGTGTAAAAACTACCAACAGAACTCGTTTCTGGCACCTTCCCCGGTGGAGTTGTGCATGGGGTGTGTTTGGAACATTTTTTCACCAGCCGAGTCCAAAATTCAGCGATTCCCCATCTCAGCCCAGAAAGCAGGTAGAACAAGTTTTGTGGTGCCTTTCTCTTGCCTACCGGGGTAGTGTAAAAACTACCAACAGAACTCGTTTCTGGCACCTTCCCCGGTGGAGTAGTGCATGGGGTGTGTTTGGAACATTTTGTCACCAGCCGAGTCCAAAATTCAGCGATTCCCCATCTCAGCCCAGAAAGCAGGTAGAACAAGTTTTGTGGTGCCTTTCAGCTGCCTACCGGGGTAGTGTAAAAACTACCAACAGAACTCGTTTCTGGCACCTTCCCCGGTGGAGTTGTGCATGGGGTGTGTTTGGAACATTTTGTCACCAGCCGAGTCCAAAATTCAGCGATTCCCCATCTCAGCCCAGAACGCAGGTAGAACAAGTTTTGTGGTGCCTTTCAGCTGCCTACCGGGGGTAGTGTAAAAACTACCAACGGAACTCGTTTCTGGCACCTTCCCCGGGTGGAGTTGTGCATGGGGTGTGTTTGGAACATTTTGTCACCAGCCGAGTCCAAAATTCAGCGATTCCCCATCTCAGCCCAGAAAGCAGGTAGAAAAACTTTTGTGGTGCCTTTCAGCTGCCTACTGGGGTACTGTAAAAACTACCAACAGAACTCGTTTCTGGCACCTTCCCCGGTGGAGTTGTGCATGGGGTGTGTTTGGAACATTTTTTCACCAGCCGAGTCCAAAATTCAGCGATTCTCCATCTCAGCCCAGAAAGCAGGTAGAACAAGTTTTGTGGTGCCTTTCAGCTGCCTACCGGGGTAGTGTAAAAACTACCAACAGAACTCGTTTCTGGCACCTTCCCCGGTGGAGTTGTGCATGGGGTGTGTTTGGAACATTTTGTCACCAGCCGAGTCCAAAATTCAGCGATTCCCCATCTCAGCCCAGAAAGCAGGTAGAACAAGTTTTGTGGTGCCTTTCAGCTGCCTACCGGGGTAGTGTAAAAAACTACCAACAGAACTCGTTTCTGGCACCTTTGCCAGTGGAGGTGTGCATGGGGTGTGTTTGGAACATTTTGTCACCAGCCGAGTCCAAAATTCAGCTGTTCCCCATCTCAGCCCAGAAAGCAGGTAGAACAAGTTTTCTGGTGCCTTTCAGCTGCCTACCGGGGTACTGTAAAAACTACCAACAGAACTCGTTTCTGGCACCTTCCCCGGTGGAGTTGTGCATGGGGTGTGTTTGGAACATTTTGTCACCAGCCGAGTCCAAAACTCATTGATTCCCCATCTCAGCCCAGAAAGCAGGTATGAACAAGTTTTGTGGTGCCTTTCAGCTGCCTACCGGGGTAGTGTAAAAAACTACCAACAGAACTCGTTTCTGGCACCTTCCCCGGTGGAGTTGTGCATGGGGTGTGTTTGGAACATTTTGTCACCAGCCGAGTCCAAAATTCAGCGATTTCCCCATCTCAGCCCAGAAAGCAGGTAGAACAAGTTTTGTGGTGCCTTTCAGCTGCCTACCGGGGTAGTGTAAAAAACTACCAACAGAACTCGTTTCTGGCACCTTCCCCGGTGGAGGTGTGCATGGGGTGTGTTTGGAACATTTTGTCACCAGCCGAGTCCAAAATTCAGCGATTCTCCATCTCAGCCCAGAAAGCAGGTAGAACAAGTTTTGTGGTGCCTTTCTCTTGCCTACCGGGGGTAGTGTAAAAACTACCAACAGAACTCGTTTCTGGCACCTTCCCCGGTTGGAGTTGTGCATGGGGTGTGTTTGGAACATTTTGTCACCAGCCGAGTCCAAAATTCAGCGATTCCCCATCTCAGCCCAGAAAGCAGGTAGAACAAGTTTTGTGGTGCCTTTCAGCTGCCTACCGGGGTAGTGTAAAAACTACCAACAGAACTCGTTTCTGGCACCTTCCCCGGTGGAGTTGTGCATGGGGTGTGTTTGGAACATTTTGTCACCAGCCGAGTCCAAAATACAGCCAATCCCCATCTCAGCCCAGAAAGCAGGTACAAAAAGTTTTGTGGTGCCTTTCTCTTGCCTACCGGGGGTAGTGTAAAAACTACCAACAGAACTCGTTTCTGGCACCTTCCCCGGTGGAGTTGTGCATGGGGTGTGTTTGGAACATTTTGTCACCAGCCGAGTCCAAAATTCAGCGATTCCCCATCTCAGCCCAGAAAGCAGGTAGAACAAGTTTTGT